>NC_022027.1:52388978-52403813 GCF_000317375.1 Microtus ochrogaster | reverse complement strand
ATATGGCGAACAATGAGGGCTGATGAGAAGCCAAGGACAATGGCACGGGGTTTTGACCCTACTTCATGTTCTGGCTTTGTGCGAGCCTAGCCAGTTTGGTTGTTCACCTTCCTAGACATGGACGGAGGGGGGCGGACTTGGACTTTCCACAGGGCAGGGAACCCTGACTGCTCTATGGACTGGAGAGGGAGGAGGAGAGGAGTTTGGTGGAGGGGAAGAAGGGTGGGAGGAGGGGGAGGGAAATGGGAGGCTGGGAGGAGGCGGATACTTTTTTTTTCCTTTTCTCAATAAAAAAAAAAAAGAGAGAGATGGAGGGGCATCTCCTGTCCTTTTTGTCAAGGATCAAGACCTCTCCCTACCCCACCGCCCCTTTGGTAGCATTAGCAGGTTATGTCACCTGCCCCACTGAGAGCCTGCTGTGGGTCAAGGGAAGCTGCCTAGCTGGGGGGTTGGGGGGTGGATGGCTGACCAAGCTACTCCCTCACAGTATTAAATCCCCGAATCCCAGGGATAGATTCAAGAGAGTCCACACTGACCCAAGTCAGCCAGGAAAAAAGAGTATCTGGAGCAGCTGCTGGCTCACTGGGAACAGAGAGCCCAGAAAACAGAAAAATGACAGAGGGGTAGCTGACCTTCAGAGGTTCGGCTTCCTGATGAAGAACCTCACAAAGTAGGGGTGAGAGATCAATGGGTTCATTGAGGGGGGGCTTTCAGCAACTCAATTTTGGGTAAGCCCACCAGCTTTCTTTTTCCTCTATTTTCCCCAAGACACCTTGTGTTCTTTGTGACCTCAAGTGAGGTAGGAGGGCTAATCACGTTGCTCAATTGTGACCCTTTATCATTAGGCCCAGGAAGGCCTCGGAGGGGCTGAGCACAGTGTGTAAGCTGCTGCCCCCCCTCCCCAGCGGGAGGCTATGCCCCTCACTTCCTGGTGCTTGGGAGCTTCCACATGGTTCTACCTCTAGATAAAGAGCTGTAGGCGACTGGTGCCTGCTGAGAGACAGAGAGCAGTTTCCTCTAGGGGCAGCGCCCACAGAGGTGTTATCCAGTCCAGCATGGTCAGTCCTGAACACGTGTTCATGTGGGGAACACACTAAATGGACACCGTAGGTTGTATGTTCATATAACAGTAACAAAGACAGCATCAATTTGGAACTTGAAGACGGGCACGCAAAGGATTTCGGGGACTCGGGGAGGTGTAGATGCAGCATTCATGTGAAAGTCTCAATAAAATAATAGAACTTGGATATATCTATATTAAAAAGTAAGAACATTAGAAGATAAAAAAAAAACTTCATGGTAGTAGTAAAGAGTAATATACATTTTATGTATATATTGAATCTTAAAACAACTGATGAACTAGGCATTTCTCATTGTCTAATTATCTCAAGTGAGAAAGGTAATTAGCATCCAGTGTTCAAAAGGATTTCTAAGAATATTCATTTCTAGTTTACTCTAAAAGAAATAAGTCAAATCAAATCTAAATAGACACATTTGTAACCTGTGTGGCCTGGGGAAAGTGTCTGCCCAAGGATCATGTGTTAAAGACTCAGTCACTGGCGTCTCACAGTCACGAACTGACAGAACCCTGGAGAGGCTCAATGGGAAGGAAGTGGGTGACAGGAGGTGTGCCCTGGAGGAATGCCAGACTCCCTTCCCTGTACCAGGTGTCTCCATCACGTGCTGCCTCATCACAAGCACCACAACAGCAGAGCAGCTGATCCTAGGATGAGATCTCTGAACCCCTGGGTCACAACAAGCCTTATCTTCTGTCTGAGCCTATTCGCTCTAACACTGGGTTACAGTAACACACAGCTGAGTCAAACACAAGTGACAGATCCGTGGACTATGAGAATGAATGTGGCCAACTTTAGAGTTACTACCTAGTCCCTGAGAAAATCTGCCTCATATTATGGTCTGTAATAGGTAGTTAAAAGGGACCCCTTCAATCCTACAAAATGATGTCCTTGTTTTATAGACTAATAAATGAAATTTTTCTAGTACTTAAAAAAACACCCTTTTAGGAAAAGAAAGTAGCCACATAGAAGCAGTGGGTTTTTCAACTGTATTTTCTCTGTCTTCTCCCAGGAAACGTTTAAGAAAGCATTTGCCAGGCTATGGCGATGGCTCTGTCACAGGCAATGAGAGCTGGAGGGCTTGCATTTGATCCTCAGATTATATATTCGAAGTGTTGAGTGTGGTGGCACATGTTATTAATTCCAGTTCAGGGAGAGCAGAGGCAGGCTGGGCACTGGAATTTACGATCCATCCAGCCCAACTGATGACAAGTTCAAAGCCAACGAGCAAGCCTAAGTCAAAAACAGTATGGGTGGCATCTGAGCAATGGTGCTTAAAGCTGACATCTGAATTCTACATGTACATACACACATGTGAATATGTGTATCTGAACATGCACACATGCATAGTTCACTTGCACATACATGCCTATACACCCACAAAGGAAGTTTTTAATAAAGAAATTATTTCTCTTATAGTGCTATAAGTTGTAGTATCTACATTTTAACATCATTTTTTATGCCCAAATTGTCTCCTCACAGACACATCTCTACTTTTGCTTTGTCAAGGACATTAGCTGTGCTAAGCAAGGGCAGAGCAAGGAGAAAGCAAGGCTGAAGGTAGGGAAAGAAAACATACATTTCAAAAAGGAAACTTACTTCTTGCCTTTCCCACGTCCACGGGCAATGCCAGCCATAAATGTGAAGATAAAAAGCACACCCCTTCTATGTCCTTCCAGTCTCCTCGTTCTTTCCCGAACTTTCCCACCTGAAAGGCTTTAGAATCAGTCAGCTGCATCCATGGTCATGTGGATCTAAGGCTTGCTGTGGGGTGTCAGGCTCTGGGCTCTACAGGTGAAAATTCCATCTACAGCTCTGTCAGGAAGATTAGGCACATTCACCACAGAATGTGGTTGACATTTTGAGGGCAAAGGAAAGGAGCAGATACACTTAAGCTCTTCAGACACAAGTCCATGACAGACAGAAGCTGAAGAGAAAGAAAGTCACTTTGTTTAGATATGGTGGTGCTTGACTGTAACCCCAGAATTTGCGAGGCTTGGGCAGGAGTATCTGGAGTCTAAAGGCAGTCTAAGATACTGAGTGAATTTGAGAGACCAGCCTAGGCCACCTAAGATCCTGTCTGGAAAAGAATGCAAAATGAAAAAGGATGAATTCTTGCTCTTGCTTGCTCCTAAGTGATATTTGCTGAGGATGCAGAGAAAGAAATAAAAGGAAAGTGAGGGCATGGCTAAAAAGGGGTGGGAGGAGTAGAAATTCTTCAGGGACAAAATAAGGTGCTTTTTTTTTTAAAAAAAAAATTTACAAGACATGGTTTCTCTGTGTAGTCCTAACTGTCCTGGAACTCGCTTTGTAGACCAGAATGGCCTCAAACTCACAGGGATCCACCTGCCTCAAAATCATGTAAGTGATATTTATGGGAAACTAAAAAGATGTGAATATCATGTCTGGGTCAACACAGACTACAGGAATTCAAGGAAAGAGAAAAATCCAATCCCAGTGGGAGAGCATCAGTATTTGTTACAGTAAATGTTGGCACGTTTGAAGGTTAATACTGTCAACCTGACAGGATCTATAACCACTCTGAAAATAAACCCCTAGGCACGTCCATGAGGGATTATCAGAATTAGATTAACTGGGTGAGAAGGCCTACCATAACTCTGGACAGCACTGTTCAATAGGTTGGGGTTCTGAACTGAATAAAACAGGAGAAAGCAGACTTAATATCAGCATTCATCTCTCTCCACTTCCTGTGTGTGTGTGTGTGATATGACAGCTGTCATCTCTCTCCACTTCCTGTGTATGTGATGTCACCAACTGTCATCTCTCTCCACTTCCTGTGTATATGTGTGATGTCACCAGCTGTCATCTCTCTCCACTTCCTGTGTGTGTATGTGACATGACCAGCTGTCATGGAACATTTAACTAATACTGTATGCAAGCATACCTAATCTTGGATTTGGACTCCACTTCAGTCCCTTGTCTAGCTACATTACAGGAAGTAAGACCTTTCCCATCTCCAACCTCTGTAATGTAAGCATAGTGACACTGCAACCATTGTGTGGTATCCCTTATCAAGCACCCCTGAACTTTAGTGACATAAACTTTAAACACTTAGCAAACCGGTTTGCTGAGTGCCGGAGCGCTAGACAAGGGGGAGGGACAAAACGGACAGAAGCAAACAGTTTATTATTCGTCAAACAAACAGGAAACTTCTGAACACTGAATCCTTCTTGGGTTTATGAAAGTCCCACTCTGATTAGTAGTGCATGGAAGAGACTTCTATTCCTAGAATTTCCACTTCATCTCCTCTGTGGGCAATTTACAGCACCCCTAAGTAGGGATTTGGGGAAGAATTCATTTGTCTGATCCTGGTTACCCCAGGCTGGCTGCTCAATGCTAAAGCTGAATAATTACAGAAAATGTCTCTAATTGAGAGCTGGAGTCAACCAACCCCTGAAACACAACTAGTAAAAGCTCAGAGACAAATATTGGGATTCAACCTGAAGATCCGAAAAGCAAAGCAGCCAGCCACTGGCTCTTACCTCAACCTCAGTTCGAAAAGACAATCCTGCCTCCAGGAATCTCAGACCAAGACTGTGTCTGAGAGCTGTTTCCTCCCATTTTATAATCCTCCCTAGTTCTGGGATTAAAGGTGTGCACCATTGGGATTAAAGGCATGCAGCACCAAGTGTCTATGGCAACTAGTGTGGCTGCTGAGATTAAAGGTGTGTGTTACCACTGCCTGGTCTGTAAGGCTAACCATCGTGGCTATTTTACTTTTCTGATTCTCCAGGCAATATTTATTTATTAAAATACAATTGAAATGCCACTATGAACCCCAATAGATGCTGAGGGGGTAGTCAGAGTCACAGACCACAGATATACAGAGCCACCACCCATACTGTGGTCTCAGTCCTGGTCTGGTCCCTGGTTATGGCCTGAGCTAAAGGTCTGTGATCCAGCCTTTTCTGGTGCCTTGGATTCAGTTAGCCCAGGCGCTGGTGTTTCCCAAGCAGCCACTTTGTAGTTTGATGACCATTGCTATTGGAATCTGATTGTTGCCACAAAGTGACAGAACAAGTTGCTCCTAATATTGTCAAGCTCCTGTTGATGAAAACAGGATTTGTGAGTGCCCAGACCATTCAACACTATTCTCTTATTAGGGCTCCAATGAACCCTCTCATTCAGACAATGTTTTTATGCTAACTGAACCTTTCTCTGCAGATCCTAAAAAGGCAAGAAGGCCTGACCCAGTGAGAGAATATTGTAGTGATGAGGTGAGCGGGCCACGTCCTGCCACCCAGCTAGCTTTACCAGAAATAATTACACAGAAACTATATTCATTTAAAACACTGCCTGGCCCATTATCTCTAGCCTCTTCTTGGATAACTCTCATATCTTAATTAACCCATTTCTAATAAATCTGTGTATCACCACATGACTGTGGCTTACCAGCAAGATTCTAGCCTATGTCCATCTCGAGCCAGAGAGTCATGGTGTCTACCACACTGCCTTCTATTTAGCATCCTGTTCTGTCTACTCTGCCTACCTAATTTTCTGTCCTATCAAAAAGCCAAGGCAGTTTCTTTATTTAACCAATGAAATCAACACAAAACAGAAGACCGTCCTACATCATTTCCCCTTTTTCTGTTTAGACAAAAAGGAAGGCTTTAACTTTAACATAGCAAAATTACATATAACAAAACAGCAAGAATTATAGTTACAATATTTACATCTACCTTATCTTTTATCATAACTAAGGAAAACTATAACTATCTATATATTCTTCAACTGCATCAAAGACTCCAGAAGGATATAATATTACCTAAGTAAACAAGTAAGAAACTTCCAAAACTCTAGAAGTGACAGAGACATCTCGCTGCCTGGACAGTCACCCAAAGTTCCTCTGTAACATTGGGGCATCCATCTTCGGCCTACAGGCCCATAGTATCCAGCAGACATTTCCATGGAGCAGGAAAATTTAAAGGCAGTTCAGTCACTAACTGCTGTGTCCTGCAGAATGTCTCGCAAACTCTTTCATGAATCAGGAACCCAGAAAGATCATCTCACCTTTAGGTGAATTCAGTAGTCCTCTCTCTGCGGGTTCTCTATGACCAGTTTATTCAACAGTCCAGGCAAGAGCAGTTTCTCACCCAAAAGCCTAAATAACTCCATAAGGATCCTCTTCAACGCCCATCTTTCTCTTGAAGTAGATTGGTGCTGCCAGGAGCAGAGTGTCTCATTGTCATGAAAAGTCCTAAGTTATTAAAACATTTAAAATGCCATATTCTATAATCTTTGAAAGATATGAAGAATGCCTATCTAAAATATATCTATGTACATCTAGAAAATCTTAACTAACATGACTATAAACTTGATTATTATGATTATCTATTAACAACCTATATACATTACATTTTTAAGTGAACTACACAATCACAAAACCTTAATCAAGATCAGAAATACATATACATATAACAAAATTGACCTTAACTTTATATCAATAAAGCAAAATTTATACCAATGTAAATTATTCATATCTATATCAGAATACAAAGCTGGTGCCTGATGTTTTCCTTGACACTTCTGCTTAGGATACTTTCTGATGGGGTTAAACTCAGAGGGAAAGAAGGTAGTATTTTCCAATTGCTAGCCTCAAGCTTGTGCGTGCACTGAACTGTTTCTACCCCCTGCCTGTCTTCCCTTAACTGTCTCTTCTAAAGGCATGACCATTGGTTAATTAGCTCCATCTTTCGCTATTTTTCTTGTTATTAAGTCAACTCATTTTAGCAGTGCATGGCTAACCATCTCTTCTTGCAATTTTGTTTCAAGAAATAGCTGAAGTTTCATGCTGATTTGTAAGTGCTGAGGATAATAACCAAACCTCTCGAAGAGCAAACATGAGAAATCTACAGTGTTTGGAAAGGACATAGACTATTCACCATCATTCAATTCATAAACACAAGAATCACTCCTATCCAGTGGCACATACCTTTGGAGACAGAAGACCTCTGAAAGTTAGCAGCCAACTTGATCTATGTAGCCAGTTCTAGACCAGTTAGAGCTATACAGTAAGACCCTGTCTAAAAATAAACAACAAACAAACAAAGTACATTTTCCAACTTAGGAGAAAACAATTATAGATAGATGACAAACCATTAAGGATATAAAAAAATAGTCATGTTAAGTGTCTTAGTTACTGTTCTGCTGCTGTAAGAAGACACCATGACCAAGGCAACTTATAAACAAAAATTTACTTGGGGGTTAACTTCTCATTGCATGTTGAGAAAGTCCCATGGTACCTTAGTAATTTTCTCACTTTGGAGGGGGGGAATCCAAATAAAACATACATATCTAAACATTCAACACTAACATCCACAGATGAAATAAAACATGTGGGTTTTTTTTGGGGGGGTCTGGGTTACCTCACTCAGAATGACTGTTTCTCTTCCATCTATTTATCTGTATATTTCAGGTTTCTTAAAGGTTAGATGATATTCCATTGTATAAATATTCCACATTTTCATTACCCACTAATCAGTTGATGGATTAATCAACTAATCTTGGCTGTTTCCATTTCTTGGTATTGTGGAAAGAACAGCAGTGAATATGGATGAGCAGATATCTCTAGACTAGCATACTGAGTTCTTTGCATGTGTACCTAACAGGTGTATGGCTGGGTCATATGGTAGATCTATTTTTATCTTTTTTAGGAACCTTGACTTTTGTAGTGGCTGCACCAGTTTGTATTTCCACCACCAATGAATAAGTGTTCATTTTCCCTCACATTCATGCAGACATTTTCAACATTTTTTAAACCTTAGCCATTCTGACTATGGTCAGATGAAATCTCAAAGAAGTTTTACTCTGAATTTTCTCTAGCAGCTAAAATATTTAACGTTTTTTGGTATTTTTCAACCATTTGGATTTCATTGAAAATCTTGTTTAGTTCTAGTCCTCATCTTTTAACTGGGGTGTTTGTTCAACTTCTTAATTTTAAAATTATGTATATATTCTATACACTAATCCTCTTTCAGATGCACAGCTAATAGGAAGTTTTCCCACTCGGTATGCTGCCTCTTCACTGCTGTGATTGTGTGCTTTGCTACAGAGAAACCTTTTAGCCTCACAAGGTTCTATTTACAAACTTCAGCTTTAATGTATGTGCTCTTGGGGTTCTAGTCAGAAAGTTCTCTCCTGTGCCGATGAGTTCAAGGATATTGCCTAGTTTCTCTTCTACCAGAGTCTGAATATTGTGTCTTATATTGAGGTCCTTAACCAAGATTCCTCACGTGACATGATACAGAATTCAGTCCCTGATTTTCATGGAGAGCAGAGTAGAAATCTCCAAGCACCATCTTCCACTGGGAAAGGCAGGCTTGCACCTGCATTGTGCTGTTTTTGTAATGTCCTTTAGAAGTGGCTAGCTTCTCTCTTTAGAAGCAACAGAAACCTAATATATGCTGGTGTTCTAGCTTGCTCTCTGTTACAAAATAGTCTAACTACAAGCAGGAGTAAGGAGTTTGTTTGGCTTTGTTATACAACCCAAATGTATCTGCTTACGAATGTCTTCTCTCTCCATGGACTGGGCCCTTCTTCATCAATTAACAATCAAAAACCTTAACCCGCAAACATGCCCAAAGGCCACTCTGATCTAGGCAATTCTTCGATTGATATTCCCACTTCAAAAGTAACTATAAATTGTGTCAAGTTGACAAAAAATAGCCAGCACAATCATTCTTTCACTGAGGCTTTTGCAAGAAGTCCAAACAAACAGGAAAAGCTCCCTTCACATGTATTGACACAGGCAATATCTTTATTCATCACAGTTCAGAGAATAAAGAAGATTGTACCCATATGCAATGATGGATTACTAAGTAAGGCTTAATCATAAAGAATTTTATGTGTGTGTGCAATTATATGGTTTTGAACTCTATTTTAAAGACATTTCAAACCAGTAAAATATTAAGCAAGAAAATTAAAAAGTTATATTTGCATTATAACAAATATTGTAATCTCATGAGAAAGACGGATTGCATATGAGCAGCACTGGACCCAGGCAGGTAGAGATATATAACCTAGAGCTCAAGAGTTAACGAAGTCAACAGATGGGAAAAACATATTATAATCTGCAAATCCACAAACTTGATTGCACATCTGAGGCTGTAAACCTTCTTTGTTTGTGAGTCATTTTTGCTGGGTAATGAGTAACTTGTAAGGGATAGGTTACTTCTTCCCTTTTCCATCCTATCCCCTCTCTTGATCATTGCAATCTCCGTCAATAGTTCCAGATCTGCAAGCTTTATCTCTCTTGGTCAAAAGCCACTTTGACTGTTAAGTCTCTTCTTCCTTATCCATGATACCTTCATCCTCCCTGACCACCTCCTAGCCTGTGGATATCTCCACACCCACAGACCCAGGTCCCTCCCTCAACCATCTCTCATCTGCACCTGCAGGATTAGCTTCACACTCATCAGGAGCCATCTTTGCCTGGTGCAGGCAAACAGCCCGTTCATCAGTTTTACCACGCCTAATTCATGTCATAGAGCTCCTGCATTGACCTGACCTAAGGAAAGCCATATTATCACATTAGACACAACCAAAGAATTCCACATGCCCAGGGCAAATCACAACACTGATGACCAGGACACCATGTCTCCCATCCTTCAAATTACTTAGATAAATCCCAAGACACAGAATTTTTTAAAAAATAATTTTATCAAAAAATTCATAACATTAAAGAAAATATGAACAAACACATCACTGATCTTCAAGAGAATAACAATAAATGCTAGAGTTATATCCAGGAAAATACAAATCCAATGCTAAGTGAAATGACAAAGATAATACAAGATTTGAAAATTAAATTCAATAAAGAGAAAACTGAAAAACTAAAATGAAGATAGAGCTGAAAATCTCAACATCCCAATTAGAAAACTCAGGGGAAAGGCTTATAAACAGAAGGACTCAAGCAGAAGTTATAATAGAACTTGAATTTAGATGAAATAAACAAATAATATTTTTAAAAAATTTGAAAAGCATGAGAAAAACATACAGGAAATGTAGGATACCAACAAAATACCAAATCTTCTATTATAGGCATAAATGAGGGGAAAGAATACCAGAACAGTCCCACAAACAAGATCTTTAATGAAAGCACAGGACAAAGCCAGACAGTGGTGTTGCACGCCTTTAATCCCAGCACTTGGGCGGGGGGGGGGGCAGAGGCAGGCGGATCTCTCTAAGTTCTAGGCCAGCCTGGTCTATAAGAGCTAGTTCCAGGATGGGCTCCATAGCTACAGAGAAACCCTTTCTTGAAAAACCAAAAAAAAAAAAAAAAGTATAGGACAAACCTGAAAAAAGACATATTCATAAAATTCATATTCAAGAAGCATACAGAACTCCAACTTTATAAGATCAGAAAAGAAATATCCCATGTCATATCATAGTCAAAACACTAAATAAAGAGAGAAATGAGTACTGAAAGCAGCCAAGGGGGGGGGGGCGGAGAGAATCCACAAGTCACACTTAAACAAAGTCCGTCTGACTTCTCAAAAGAAACTCTAAAAGCCAGAAGATCCTGGAGCAATGCATTCCAAGTGCTAAAAGACCATGACAGCCAGCCTAGACTACCATACCCAGGAAGGAGAAAGAAAAACGTACCATGTGATCAAGGTGGAAGGCCACCTGACAAGTGGGACCTCACAAAACTAAGAAGCTACTAAACAGCTACAGAACAATCCATCTAGTGAAGAAGAAACTCATATAATGGGAAAGAGTCTTTGACAACTATTCATTATTAATCCTGACAGAGGATTAATAGCCAAAATACAGACAGAACTCAAAAAAGCCAAGGAAACAAATTATTCAACATTTTAAAAAATGAACAGAGATTTCCCAAAAGAATAAGTTAAAGAGCTAAGAGATGTTTCAAAAAGTGTTTATCATTCTTAGCAATAGGGGAAATGCAAATTAAACCAAATTTGAGATTTCTTCTTACTTCCATCACTTAGACTCAGATCAGCAAAACAAATGACAACAAATGTTGCCAAGGTTGTAGAGCACTTGAACCCCTCATTCACTGTTGGTGGGAATGCAAATTGATACAGCTATTCTGAGAAGCAATATGGAAGATACTGAAAATAAATGTAGCCCATTACTCAGCTATATTACTCCTTGGCATCCTATTCCACAGATACTTGCTCAGTCATATTCTTGCCATATTCATATTCTCAATAACTAGGAAAGGAAAAAAACTAAAAGTCCATTCCCCACATGAATGGCTCGTGAAAACATGGTGAGCCTATCCTGGGGAATACTATGCATCTGGGAAGAAAAGTACAATCCTGAAATCCGCAGGTAAATGAAGGGACCTAGAAAAGATTTTATGGAGTGAGGTAACTGAGTCCCAGAAGATGCTAAGTGTTCCCTCTAATCTATGGCCCCTAGCTCCAACTCCTCAGATGTGATTATACAACATGGAGTAACTAGAGAAACCAGAAAGCTACAGGTACTTGGAATGCAGTGGGTAAGATAACAGAATACAGGTGATCTGATGCAGGAAACAGAAAAACGGGGAGGGAGCTCCGACTTGGGAGGAGTGGGGAAGTCAATACAAAAGGGGAAGAAGAATGAAGGGAAGGATATAGAACACCGAGATTGTTTGTAAAGGCCCAAGCAATTTCATACCTGTGAAAAATCATACAAACTGTGTGTGTGTGTGTGTGTGTGTGTGTGTGTGTGTGTGTGTGTGTGTGTGTGTGTGTAAAGAAAGTTATGCCACATGCCACGCGGGCTAACAGTGCCCCCAACAAAAACCATTGACTAACCAAGATCCCAGTAGCAGCCATGAGAAACCTCCTTTCAAATGACTAGTCACTGTAGTCCAAATGGCTCCCAAAACAATATAGATTATGACTGCTGCCATGGGTTGCCTCTCAAAGGTTGAAGTCTCTGTTGCTGAAGACACCACATACGTAGGACACACAGCTTCGCTGACTCAAGCTGGATCGACTTGAAAGCCTCCTTCCTGAGGTCTAGCTTCTATGGTTCCAGAAAATACTATGTAAGCTGCTGAGGGAGCAAGAAGCAATTGAGCAGTCCTACTGGCTGCAACACCTAAGAGCAGTAATCACCAGCATGGCACAATATGCAGAATAGTGCAGTAGTGGCACTCACATGCTAGGGGCAACCAAAAACTCTCTAAATGGACATAAGGCCCTACAACAAGAGGAAAATTGTGCCTGGAATTAATCCATCTTTCCAGCTAGTGAGCTCCTGGACCTTTGAAGAGCCACTTGGTTAAAACAGCATAATTCCTAACTATATTCTGAATCTTTTCCTTACACCCACCGGTAAGTGTAACTACCACCCCTCATCAAAGAAACCTCTCTTTTGGAGACAGGGTTTCTCTGTGTAGCCCTGGCTGTCCTGGAACTTGCTCTGTAGACCAGGGTGGCCTTAAACTCAGAGGTCCACCTGCCTCTGCCTCCGGAATGCTGAGATTAAAGTCTTGCCCCCACCACCACCCAGCCAAAAAAGCCTCTTTGCTGCTGAAAACCACAACTGGACACAATGTAGTGATCAACAGATCATGTGAAGCCCAGCCCCAGTGGCTACATCTTGCATCCCTGCTCCTAAATCTATGACATTATGAATGAAAGGGCTGAAAGATTTTAAAAGACAAAACACCAGCAAGTTTGCAATGAAACACTTTCTCACAGAAATGACTGCTTAAACAAGATCTGAATAATAGCGATAACAATAGACATACTAACACAGAAGGGAGGGGGTCTCGTGGGATCTCACCCCTGGTAAGGAACCAACTACAGGCAGCTACTGAGAGGGAGAGTGAGTTAGCCTCCTAGGGGAACAACACCCCTAATTGGCTGTTCATTACAAGTAGTCAACCCTGAAACTGTATACACACAAACAGCAAAAACAGACTCAGCAGGTTCTTAAAAGTTACATGTGCATGCATATACATGCAAGAACAATAATCAGGAATGAAGTGACTGTCAATTTGAAAGTAAGGGGGATATGGAAGGAGTTAGAAGCAGGGAGCATGAGAGGAGCCGGAGAAAGGAAAGGGAAGAATAAAATGCTGTAATTATATTTTAACCAAAAATATATTAAAATTAAAAAGGAAAGACACATTCTAAGATGGTATGGGACTTCACATTTACGTGTGGAAGAGATAGTTGTGAGAAAGTCACAGGTAGTCTCCTCACTCCTTTACATGGGTGGGGACAGGAATCCTGGAGAAGGGACATCTGTGGCATGGAAGATGATGTCATTTAAATTCTGTGAAGAACACAATACAAGGTAGACAATGACATGTGACAGAGCAGTGACACAGGCCACATGCCATGGAGTACAGAAGAAAGGTAAACTCTTTAAGGATCATGTGTGGAGGAAATGTCCTCGGAAGGATCAGACCTTTGTCTGGATCTCTCAAATCAGGGAAGGGGTCATGGACAGAGAGGAAGGGACAGGGGCAGGGAAGGGTGAGAAGATGAAGGGCATAGTTAAGCCACAGAAGCAGACGACCTGCTGAGGGTGGGGAGGAGGCTACAAGTCATGCTCAGCCAGAGTCTTAAGGATCTCGTGGGAACAGGCTTAGCCCTGAATTTCAACAAGTTTGTTTGAAATACACGAGACATTTCAGGAAAGCAATGAAAAGCCCCATGTATTTTCTCTTGGTTATTGCACTGACTGTGATTGCCTGCTACACTTTATGTGTGTCCTTAAAATAAGAGCAGTCTCTCTTCAGGCAGGCTGAGGAGGTCGGGGTGGGAGTGGGGAAGGAGACATTGGTGAAGAGTGAAACGGGCTGCGAGGACTTTCAATGAGATATTCCTGTTAAACTCACTTGTCATCACAGAAGGAAGAGGAAGGCAGGGGAAAGGAAGGGGAAGGAGGGGGAAGAGAGACGGAAGAAGAGAAGGTCATGAGTAGAAAATGGAAAAGAATGAACCTGTAGATTTCTTTGAATTATTTAGGAGTCAGCATAACTTAATACAGACTGACCCCAGAGCTTATATTAGCGTGCATTTGGGCTAAAAGGACACATCATCATGGAAACTGAAATAGCCCAATGGCTGGCAAAATGGACGTCCTCTTTGATGTGCTGGCGAGACTGTCACTCACTTGTTTAGTATGGTCGCGATCTCCATGAACGAAATATTCTTTTGACACTGACCTGAAATCTCAGTTTTGTATTAGATTCCTTATTAAGACCAAGCGGCAACAAATCAAACACTTCCATGAGAGTATAATTTGTAGAACTCATTTGTAAACTGGAGTTTCTGACCTGTAGACTCTCAGTGTTTGCTTGAGAGTACTGTAGAGGAAGAACTTCACACCCGGGTCCACCTGCACTGCCGTACAGCACACTGACATTTTCAAGGGCAGAAGGGCTTATTTCCATTCAGTTTCAGAGGTTTCACAGACAACTGGCTCCATTGTTCTTGGACTGTGGGAGGGCAGGCAGCTTGTGGAAGAACGTTGTTGGTTGTCTCATGGAGTTAGAGAGGCAGGGTGAGGCAGAGGAGGGAGTTGAGGACAAGAGATATCCTTTCCTATCTGAGGTCACATGGCTCCAAAGCCGGTAGGTTACCACCTGCCAACAGGACATCCGGTTGTGTCCTTCTCCCTTGATGAGGACAGCATAGTTACCAGGCAGTCACCACTCAATCACGTGACTAGCTGGGGACCACAGCTTCTATGTGTGTGTGTGTGTGTGTGTGTGTGTGTGTGTGTGTGTGTGTGTGTGTGTGCATGTGTGTGTGTGTGTTTA
>NC_022027.1:52373447-52388878 GCF_000317375.1 Microtus ochrogaster | reverse complement strand
TCATGGAGTTAGAGAGGCAGGGTGAGGCAGAGGAGGGAGTTGAGGACAAGAGATATCCTTTCCTATCTGAGGTCACATGGCTCCAAAGCCGGTAGATTACCACCTGCCAACAGGACATCCAGTTGTGTCCTTCTCCCTTGATGAGGACAGCATAGTTACCAGGCAGTCACCACTCAATCACATGACTAGCTGGGGACCACAGCTTCAGTGTGTGTGTGTGTGTGTGTGTGTGTGTGTGTGTGGTGTGTGTGTGTGTGTGTGTGTGTGTTTAATTACACCATGAAGCATATAAGTATATGGGAGAGCAAATGCATACACAACACTGGTACCGATGGACTGTTCCTTCTTCTCTTAAATTTCTCATTAATTTGGCTAATAGTAAAACAAAGCATGATCCTATTATCCAACTCCCACGCCTTATGGTGATTTTACACAATGATCAACAAGGTTTCCAGTGGGAAATCAGATTATTCCATTAGAGCAGAACGAAGAGAGAGGCAGAGAGTGCCTGTGACATACAGTTGAAGAGAAAAAAAAAGCAAGTTTTGATATGATCCTGATAGAGTAACTCCAGGAAGCCCAATTACTAGAGACAATCAGTTTCTAAATGGGCTACTAGGTCGGGTTAGGACTGAGTTTGTTGACAATCTGAGATTTTAATCCTTTTGATGTAGAGATCCCTGCAGGCTAGTTCTGCTAATAGAGCTGGTGAAACACGCTAGGCGGTAATGGTGGCTGCATTCGGGCTGAGGCACTGCATCAGCTCACAGCCTCCCCTGTATCTCAGCTTAGTGCCAATGCAGCCAAAGATTCTTAATGCACTCATTTTCTTGCTGATGAAACTTAATGATTTCACTCAACCAGATTGGAAAATATAGATAATTGATGATGGCATATGAAGTTTCACAAGATTGAAAAGACCATGAACAACAATTCCAAAACAACTTGAGGGAACTTTTATCAGCATAGAATATTCCATTAGAAAGAGTGCTGGTGACTCACAATTGCTCATAAAGAACAGATCTGCTGTGGTCACTCAAAGTATGTTCTCATTTAAATACAGCAATAAACAGTAATGAATAGAAGTGGATACCATTGTAACTATTTCAGATACTGTACTGGATAGACTTGATATACTCTGTCATTCTTGCTTTTAACCCACAGAGGAAAGGTTCCCCAGTGCCACATTCAAGACTGGATATTGCTCAAATCAAAACTTTGACACTAAGCATATATGCCTGAAAAGCAAATATTTTTCACCAATATATTTATAATAAACAAATTATAAATTTATACCATATTGGAAACATTAGTTTTTGAAATAATGTAACAAATACACTTCTGTAAATAATATAATCATGGTTGTATTATCAATACATGAGAATTTATGATTCAAGTTTACATTGAAAATATCACTGTGGACATTAGCATACTTGAATTCTTGTTTGAATATTAAAATTTCATATGAGTAATATGCCTTCTTGTTTGCTTATAAGCTTCTTTCACCCAATTCAGGAAACAATGCATTTGTTCATACTTCTTCTCAAGGAATACTGTGAGATAGCATAACACTTTTTAAGTTAAAAAGTAGTCATAATTGTTAAATTCAAAAGTCCATCTTTCACTTAATCTTTGTCTTAGCTACTTTTAGCCCATAGAAATACTGTGGGGTCTTGTAGATATTTGAGTAGAAAGTCCCAAGCCCTTGCTATCATCCTTCCACCTCTAATTCAGCAACAGTTGACAAGTTCTCTTGAAAACTCAGAAGCATCTGAAAGACTCCTCTACTCTGGGCGAATGTGAAATCAAACTCGGCAAAGTCAACAGAATATGTATGGAATCTCTACCTCCAGAACAATGTCCTATGGTCCAAAATAGGCCCTGTTCCTCCCACCTTCTCCTAAGAAAAGAAAGAGGTTGATGTACATGTCAATTGCCCCATTTTTTTCTGAGAAGTCTCCCCAAAGGGTTGGCCTCTGTCCGGGTAGCCTTGGAGCTCTGACTGCACTGGCACAGCCTAACCACATGAGGGAGAATGGACAGGGGTAAGGTAAGACAGGATGTCTCTTTCTGTGTTCAGTACTGACTGAGAAGATAGGGGAGGGGGAGAGTCTCCCCTACTGTTGGTGAGAATGAATGGATGGGTGTTGCATACCAAACAGACACAACTTGCTTCTTTCAGGGAAGAGAAAGAGCTGGTAGAGCCATCAAGAAGAGAGCCTGCTCTAGAGGGTTGGCCAGACTGATTGGTAAGGACCCTTTACTCTGTGAGATCCATCAGTGAAAACTGGGAGAAATTTGTATATTGCTTGATAAACAAATTCAACACAAGTTGTGAGAAATGAAGAATTATGCAGACAAGTTCTGAAAGAGCAGGAAGTTGAACCCTTAGAGATGAATCCTAATGAAATAACAGTATGTCCTGAAAGGGAATTCAAAATAGCTGCCTTAAAGATGCTTACCAAAAGTCCAAAGAATAATGCATGAGCAGAGGATTTTATCTAATTGAGAGAAAATGCTGAAATGTTCTAAACAACAGCAACAAAATCAAACTGGAGAAAAAAATCAACTAAGCTTTTAAAAACCAATAGAAGGAGTTAGACAGATCCTAGATCAGGCAGAAGTAAACGTTCATGCACTTAGAGAAGTTGCCAAAAATAATTCAAAGAAGCAAAAGGAAATTGAAAAAAAGAGAAGAAGCATAAGATGCTTAAGCTGAGGATGGCATCAAATAGAGTAATGTACGAAATGCAAGAGAACACAAAGAAAGGAAAAGAAAACAAATACCAGCACTTAAGCAAAAAATAGCTAAACATCTATAAACTGTTGAAATATGGAGAAGAAAATGGTTATCTACAATCAAGAATACTAAAGGACAATAAATAAGTTTGTATCCAAAGGAATTTACCCCAGATGTTTTTTGTTAAAACATACAAATGTCAAAATAAAATTTGAAAACTGAAAAAGTGAAACATAGAGTTTATTTCACTTAATCTAATAAGTTCTATCTGTAACCATTTTTCCTTAATGGCTTTCATTTCATTTCTTTTATGTCTGTATAATGTTCTGTTGTGTCTGTGTGCCACATCTTCATACACAGCCCATTGTCGCTAGACATCTCTGTGTTTCCTGGCTGTTGTAATCAGTCTAGCCATAAATATGATATATGAAGTACTTCTGAGGGTGTTGAATGGTAGTCTACCAGTTGTGACCAAGTGGTTCCCCATATCCATACTACAATTTCCTGTCACAGATTTCTCCTGTGATTGCCATTCTGACAGGGGTAGATGGAATCTCTAAGCAGTTTTAATTTGCATTTCATGATAACTAAAGTTCCTTGATAATTTTTTTCAAGTATTCTTTGGCTATTTTTTTTCAAGATTTGTCTCATCAGTCTGTTAGCCCACTTATTGCTGAGATAATTATTTTTGTGGTTAATTTTTACAATTCTTCATAGATCCTAAATATTAATCCCCTATCTGATATATAGTTGGCAAATAATATTTCCTGTTCTGTTGGCTCTCTGTACTATCTGCTGCACATAGACTTCTTAATTTCATAACTGTACTTGCCAATTCTTAGGATTGTTTCATGTGCTGTTGGAGGCCTGATAGAAAATTTTTCTTATGCTTATATTTTGGTTCTTGTTTCTTTTTATATTTTTTTGACAACTTCATGCATGTAAAAAGCATAATGAACTGCAGCGATCTTCACCCCATTAATTCTCTTATCTCCCTCCTTCTTCCACTGAAACCCTTCTTCTTTCCAATGTTTCTCCCTTCTAATGTCATGTACTCTGTGTGTGTGTGTGTGTGTGTGTGTGTGTGTGTGTGTGTGTGTGTTAACTGTCTGTCTTCATGTGCGTGCTCTAGGTCACAAAAGCACTAAAGGAACAACGAGAGGAGCGCAGGAGAGTCAGTGGAACTGCAGACGGGGCAAGCTATGGGATGCACGTGATCAGAAAGCAGAGAGGACTAACTGGAGGAAGGAGGAATGGGGATCACAGGGGAAGGCAACACTTCAGGGAACAAATGCAAACAAGGCACAATGGAGCATGCCAATATGAAGATGTCATCTTGAAACCCTCTCTGTGTTCTAAGCTAAAAACATTCACAGACATCTTGTCTACCATTGTTCCTCAGCATCTGAAGTATATGTTTGGATTGTTGCTCACTAGAATGTTTGTCTTCAAAAAACTGTTATTTGCATTCCTGGCTTGAGTTTCATAAAAAAGAATGTTTAATGAATTATGGGTTGGAATTAGGACAGAATTACTAATGATTTGTAAAATTATCTAAAACGTGTGTCTGCTTATTTGTACTATTGATGTATGCAACGTGGCATTCTGAGCACTGTTGATTATAAAGTCTAAACCTTGATAGACTCTAAAGCATGCTGAAGACGCTCTTCATCCTATATTATAAAATAGTCAGCCAGGATTTAATCTCTATGCAAAATAAATATGCATGTCTGTGTCATTAATGTGGATTTTTTTCTTTCATATTTAATGAGTGGTAGACTTGTATCTATATCAAAATATATCAATCGTGTTAAATTTTTGTGATTTATTAGCAATAAGTGTTTGATATGTGTATGTATTTTATTTACCTAATTCATTCATGGTGCACAAGAATTACCCAGGTATAAAGGTATCAAAGTACAGGACATTTTGGAAGCCTAGAACTAAATTATAAAACATGGAGAAAATTCAATAAAGTAAAAGAAAGGAAAAGAAAGGAAAGGGTAAACATTCCAGCTGAGATTATCACAAGGATCACATGATTGCCACAAGGATCATAAGAGATTACTGTGAACAGTCACACACCAATGAACCTAAAAAGAGCAGGCAAATTCCTTTAAAAAAAATGTACAATCCACTTGTAATTCCTGGCATAATAATAACAATAATCAATGTTTAAAACAAGCTAAAGATGTAAGTTGCACTTTCTTCAAGGAAGATATACAAACAGCTGAGCAGCTGTGGGAAGCAGTGTTCAATATCACTACTCATCAGACACATGTGTGCCAAGCACTGGGGTATCCTGTATCTTTCACTACAGCTATTATCAAAATAAATAAAGGAATAAACGAATAGGAACAGCTGGAGTCAGGGAGGATGTAGAAAACCGAATCTATGCATACTATTGGTGAGAATGCAAAGGGTGCAGTCACTGTGAAAACAGCACAGATAGTCCTCAAAAAATCAACAGCAGAACTTTCACATAACCCACCATTCTGGTTCTGGATATCTAGCCCAAAATTGGAAACAGGATCCTAAAGACACACCAGCATGCCATATGAAGTGCTATACACAACACTAAATGTATCCACAGCCTAAATGTCCATCAGGAGAAAAATTAAAAAAAATGTCATACATATAACAGAATACTGTCCAGACTTACAAAGCACGGAAATCCTACAATGTAGTGCAATATAGATCAACCTTGGGGACATTATGTCAGAAAGACATAGAAAGAAAAATGGTGCTGAATTCCACTTACGTAAGTATTTAAGAGTCAAACTCATAGCATCAAAAAGTGGAATGGTGGCTGCGAGTGGCCAGGACAGTGTGAAATGGGGGATTACAACCCAACAGGCACAAAGGTCCAGGCAGCCCAGATGTAAGACCTGCTGTGCAGTACTGTACCCACGATCGGCAATCACACAGCCTACACTAAACAAACTGAGGGTGTCATGTTAATTATGCTTGCACAATAAAATAAAATTCTGAAAGTCAGGTAATCTCTCAGGGTAATATTTATAAGGGGGAAGAACATATCTCACCCAGGATCTAATAAGTAGACGTAAGGTGTGTAAAGGACGCAGACACAACCTTCCCACAGAACTGTAAGAATAGTTTATTCCCTCTAATGCTGTAACCAGAAGTCCATACTACCTACACTTCACATCAATTCTGGTTAAAAGCAGCAATAAAAATGTGTCTAACATGTGAGTTTTTAAGGACAAGAGGCTACATGTGTAAATGATTGAAATATGGGAACCACTAACTTGGAATCCATTTTCAAAATTGCACTTTAAAAAAAGCATATGTACCACTTGTCCTTGTTAAAATAGGAGAAGGTTAAATAGGAAAATATATTTCAAATGCCAAGACTCTGGCAAACATTTCTGGTGAGTCATAATTGAGTGAGAATGTTGCCCGTGATTCATAAATGTTAAGTCTTGGGAGGCGATGCCAGATGGCACACAAGCGGAAAGAAACAGACCTGGCAAGACCATACATGGGAACAGCTTCAATGGTAACGCCGCAGGACAGAATCCTCCCCAGGATTGCGGGCTGCTACACAGCGTGTATTCCTTGAGATGTACCACAGGAGAAATGGCCTTAAAGCTTAAGGCCATTCAAGGAGTATCATTAAAATACACAGTAGAGCCGCTATCCGGCTGTTATCTGCTTTTCCGCAATGACACTGAAGCATCCTAACTGGAAATCGTCGAGTCGTGGGCTGGACACATCTCAGCTCATCACTAACTTCTGTGTAGCTCTTGTCTTGACTCTCGTGGTCTGTAGAACATGGAGCATGCTGACCCTGGACGGCATGACTCAGTCTGTGAAGGGCAAGTGGTGCTGCCGGAAGTTTTGGCGTGTGAGCGCTGCACGCTGGGGAAGCTTGCACTGGACAAATCTGTATAGGAAGAGAAAGCTCAAACCCTGCTGCAAACTGTGGGAAAAGCTCCCTCCTGGCTGTCTCGCATTGGCCTTGGATTGAAGAGGATCACAAGGTGAGGGTGTTTCTCCTGGGGAACATCTGGGAGTCACTCCATCATAAAGACTTCTCCTTTGTCACGGCTCTCTGCCTGATACACCTAACCTCACACTGTACACCATGATAGCAGTGGCTGAGGTTTCAGGGTGCCTCTCACAGTAATCTATTCCTTGTTCTTATAATTCCATTTCATTTTTTCATTTCAAATAAAACACATTTGTTAAAGCATATGCACATTCAAAAACAATAAAATAAAATATAAAAAACAACTGAAACGTAACAAGAAAATCTACATGAAAGAGAAATTAAGAAAAGACCACTCTCAAGGAAACATTTTTCTCTGTTATATCAAAGGTTTCCAAGGACTTTCTTTGGAACACTAAAAATGGTCTCATGTTACCACCGAGTTATATCAGTATAACATAAACCCAAGAGAATCAGCTTGTTTCAATGGACTTCTTTCATGTACCTGGAAGCTGAAGACAATGATTAGTGAGGGAAATTCTGGAGTCCAAAGGCCCCAATCTCCGTGTGATGACCTGGAGGTGTTCTAAGTAAAATTCAACATAATGTAATGAAAGACCACAGCCAATACGCAGTGCTTTCCAAAAGCAAAGCTCAAGACCACTTGTGATCTTGTGACAATCTAAGGAAAATTGTTGACTTCTAGCTAGGCACTTAACTCAAAGTTTAATATATCAGAGACCAGGTAAGGAAATAGGTCACTGAGAGTTATGGGAGAATATATAAAGATTACCCTCCTAATCCTGGGGAATAAAAAATGAAATCATAGTGTAATAAATTTTATTCATATGTCATTAGGATCTGCTAGGATTTAGAGGGATTTTGCTATCAAATGTCCAATCTTTAAAAAATAATATCATATAGCTTCTTTTTTATTGAGCTAGGCATTCCCAAGCATGGGAATTAGTGCCTCCTCACAGAGTTCATACTGGACTGGAATTTGCTATGTGAGTTACTAAATCCTTTTTTATCAATTCTGAATCATAAAATGACAGACAAGTGATCACACGTGCTCAAATTCATTAGCCATTTTCAAAAACTTGGTTTAGTTTTCACACTGTCCAAAATACCTATACACATGACATCATATGGGTGCTACAACACCCCATTTTCAAATCTAACATGGGACTTGACTTGCGTCTAGGCAGCCAGTAAGGCAGTGGTTCTCAATCTGTGGGTCCCCTCCCTTTCAGTGACACATATCAGATATTTACATTTTGGTTCATAGCAGCAGCAAAACTATGAAGTAGCAAGGAAATGGTTTTATGATTGGGGTCACCACAACACAAGGAACTGTATTAAAGGGTCGCAGTGTCAGGAGAGGGCTACTGTAGTATAGATGTATGTAGTATGGATCACTTCAGTTGTTCAGGAGAAGAAAATGGAGACGTCGCACAGGAGAGAGCTCATGTTCTACTATGGCAGATAATATTAGCACAAAGAAAAGGGAAATAGGAACAGAAAGAGGGGATGAGGAGAGAGGCAGGGGCATCTTGCCAAGAGGTCAGATGTGGTCACAGCTTTAATTCTTGCAGTGACTCACAAGATAGATTATAACGATGAGCTGGTTTGCAGAAGGATGGAGGGTTAAAGACACCTGCTAAACATTCCTGCATTGCTGGTCGGAATGCAAGCTGGTACAGAAAATTAGGGAACTACCTTCCTCAAGACCTAGCAACACCATACCACTTTTGGGTATAAACCCAAAGGATGCGCAATCGTACCACAAGGACATGTGCTCAACTATGTTCACAGCAGCATTGTCTGTCATAGCCAGAACCTGGAAACAACCTAAATCCCCTCGACTGAAGAACAGATGAGGAAAATGTGGTCCATTTATCAAAGGAGTACTACACAGCAGAAAAAAATAACGATATCTGGAAATTTGTAGGTAAATGGATGGAGCAAGAAAACATCATATTAAGTGAGGCAACGCAGACCCAGAAGGACAATTATCATATGTACTCACTCATAAGTGGTTTTTAAACATAAAGTAAAGAAAAACAGCCTACAAATCACAATCCCAGAGAACCTAGACAACAATGAGGACCCTATCAGAGACATACATGGATCTAATGTACATGGGAAGTAGAAAAAAGACAATATCTCCTGAATAAATTGGGAGCATGGGGACCAGGGGGGAGGGTTGAAGGGAAGGGGAGAGGAAAGGAGGGGAACAGGGAAAATTGTATAGCTCAATAAAATCAATTTTAAAAAGATCAAAGAAAGCAGTAAAAAAGTTTTCTGTTCTAGTCTCTCATTTGTAAGTATGAAATCATGGTATTAGCTTACAAACCCGTTTCTTGGTTATTCTTTCAGTGTCTCCTCCTTTTGTTTCTTGGGTTAGATAATAACTATATTTTATTAGTTTTATTCTTGAATGAAAGTTAATCCAAAATCTAAAAAAATAAAAGACACCCGTTACAGAGGCCAAATGCTTAACAACTGTGTTCCAGAGCTCTCCAACACCCACACAACTATAAACAGTGTTTGAAGAGTAGAAGAGTCATTGGCTACTTCAAAACATTAGTAATAAAGCCAACATGAGATAAGAAAGCTGTCCTGAGGAAGTGGCAATGTGCCTAGCCTTGAGAAGTGTTTCAGGTTTGCCCTGGAGAAGAGAGAGGAGGGAGAGAACTTGGTGCCTGCTATGACAGGCAACTGTCAGTAAATTCACAGGCAAAAAGAAAGACAACCTGTCTTTGCCTTGCCAATCATAAACTCCACAAGGACCAGTTTCCATCTGTGAGGTATAACCCGGTGAGGAATGCATGCATATCTTGTGCTATGGAATGTAAGGGAGAAACGTGCACTGTGGGAAGCAAATGTTGGTTTGGGATTGTTATTTGAAATACAAGCAGTTATGCAAGATAGTTCTGGTTACTTTAAAGAGTTAACTAATTAGGAAGACAAAATTATAAATATGGTATCTTGGAAGCATAGTTTATAAACTCAGGCTTCCCAGGCTTAGTTGACTCCCAATGGGAGGCCTTACCCTCTCTGATGAGTGGATGGAAAGGGGGGTGGGGTGGGAAGGGAGTGGAAGGAAAAAAGGAAATGGGAACTGTAGTTGGTATGTAAAAATGAATAAAAATAGACTTTAAAAGCTCAGGTTTTTAAGCATTATATATACAAACATGTGTGCATGCATATGCATATAAATTATATATAAAAAGAATTAAAGAAAAATCAATTCAAATTTATAGTTTTAAAATTCATTTCCAAGGTTTAAAATTACACAAATAATGCTTTCCATGTTGACAATAGAAATTGGAAAACAGGAGACATAGCAGACATATAAAAATATTCAAATGTATATATGTGTACCATGGAGCATACAGATGCCAAAGAAGACACAGAATCCCCTGGAACTGGAGCCGCAGACAACTGGGAATCACCAATAAGTGCTAGAGATTGAAACCAGGTTCTCTGGAAGAGTACACAGTGCTAGACACTAATCCATCTCTTCTGCCCTAAATAATTAATCTTTTAAAAAGAAGTTTTAAAGTGCTTTGAACTGAATAATAGCAAAAATATACATTCTAAATGTTTCTGGAGTATGAGTTAGGCAATGCTTAGATGTTATGCTAAAGAAAGAGTATAGTGGGGAGGAGATGGTTGAGCTAGAAACGACTCACCTCACAAGCCTGAGCCTGGTTCCTGATCCTAGAACATTGAAAAAGTGAGTGCAATGACACACACATGTGTCAATCACCCCAGTGACGATGAAAGGGAAGCAGGTGCGGTCACATCCTGACTTCCTAGTGAAACCCAAAGCAGTGTGATTGTTTCAATTTGAATTCCTTATTACAAATTGATTGAAACATGAAAGTTGATGGCCTTAGTTTTGATAACCCACCCATTTGTTTCAGTAGCCATTTCTTAATAGATCCCTAAGAACTAGTAAATAATTACACTGTCTTTTTGTTGTTGTTCTGTCTTCATCCCCCTGCCCACGTTTCACAGCACTGGCTAGCACAATGGCGAATGAGCATCAAGTGAAGACCTTTACCTTGTTCTCGTCATCTTAGCAGGCGACATGATCAGTATGTCATAGTATGTCACCATTAAAAAGGATGTGACTTCTGGGCTTTTCTAGATGCTTTTGATCAATTGAGTTTCCTAGCCTTCCTAGTTTTCTGACAATTTGTGCCATGAGTCATAGCTGAATTTCTTAAATGATCTTTCTATATTTCTTGAGGTCATACACACATCCTCATTTATTTCTGTTAATGCCATAAGCCAAATTGATTAAAAAGTTAAATCAAACATGATTACGTCAAGCCACACTGAGCCATAATGCTTGGATACAGTTCAATACATACAGGCAAACTTTTATAGTAAAATAAAAAACTAGATTAATATAAAGATAATTATAGGATGTAAATGTGTGTTATATACATTTGTATACATTGTATGTATCTATATATGTTGTACTTGGCTTGCTTGTTTTTATCAAGGATGTTTTGTATCTACGTTCACGAGGGATAACGGTTTGTACTATAACGTGTTGATCTAATTTTAGTGCTGGGAATTGTGCTTTGATTCCTTCATAAATTAGTAAGATTTCTTCCTCCATGCTCTTCTAAGACAGGATGGATATGACTAGAATTTCTTCTAGCCTGTGCAAAATATAATGAGTTGTGGCACCTGGACCTATAGTGTGTGTGTGTGTGCAAGAGAGTGTGCGTGTGTGTCCAAATGTATGTGCATATGTACGAGTGTGTGTGTGCATGTGACTGTGAGCAATTTTATTACTCTCAGAGGAGATAGCAATTTCGATTATTTTTCTCCATTTCAATCATGTGTGTCTTTAGATCTGAATCAAAAACCACAAAGACTGGTCATGTTGCTGTATGCCTTCAACACTATCCATCAGGAAACTGAGCTCCAAGGACCATGATGAGTTCAAGGTCAGCCTTGACCAACATCCAGGTCCATTCCAGCCTCAGAACTTAATGATATATTGTCTCAGAAGAATAAAATAAAGTAAAACACAGAAGGCTCAAACCTTTAGAAGCACTGGTTTCCTCCTCCATTTTAAGAACTGAGAACTACATACCAAACTGATGTGGGATTCCCCTCTGTATGCTGTGAATGCCATTGATTAATAATAAAGGACTGCTCTGAGACCATAGCAGAGCAGGCAGAAAGAGCTAGGCAGGGAAAACTAAAGTGAATGCTGGGAGAAAGAAGGGCAGAGTCAGAAAGAAGCCATGGAGCCTCGCCAGAACCAGATGGAACGTTAGCCGGTAAGCCACAGCCACATGGCAATACAGAGATTAATAGAAATTGGTTAAATTAATATGTAAGAGTTAGCCAATAAGAAGCTAGAGCTAATGGGTCAAGCAGTGATTTAATTAATACAGTTTCTATGTGATTTTTTTCGAGGCTAAGCAGCTGGGAACCAACAAGCAGCCCTCCCCATGCAACACCAAACCCACAACTCAGCTTGGGGAGAGCTAAGACCTGAGGGCAGTAGCACCCAGTGTCTGCCTCATCACCATCTGATGGTCTGCACTGAGGGCAGACCTTCCTCTTAGTGAACTCTCACCCAACTCTGCTCTACAAACCTTCTATCTGGTTCATGTCTGGTGTTTTACCTCACTTACTCTTGGCCTCTTAGAAATAACCACACCTATTTGGTTTTACTAGTTTAAATCTCAGGAGATCATTTGAATTTTCAAAACCTTCATTAGGTATCCTAGCACCCAAAATCCCATGGTTTTTTATATTCTAAAAGTCTCATATTTGTGCTTTGTGAGCAGCCATTAGACTACAAATTATACTAAAAAAAATATAAGAACCCTTTTCAGAAATGAAGCTACAGTTCAGTTACAGAAGCTTGGGTACTCTGGAATAAGGGCTGCTTTCTGCCTTTGTTTGAGAAAAGATGCAGTTGGAGGAGGAAGCTGTGGATCATGAAATCTGAAGCACTTTCCACGTTCAGGGGCTGATGGCATCCATGGAGGGGTTTGCAGCCTTCTCTTCTTGGATACGATTCCTTGGCGATGACTGGAAACTTTCAGGCACTGCTTGCCAAATTGTGTCCATATGGGCAAGTGTTCACGACGCGCAACCTTATCCCTGCTCCCTGGCTCGACAGCAGCCCAGGGTAGCACAGGAAATCACAGGTTGACTGCTCCACTTCTCACTGCCCTCCCAGCAAACACTACACCAATCCATCACTGCTCCTGAAAACGAGGGCTCTGGCTGCTTTGATGTGACTTCCTAAAGTCTCTCTGTTTTCCACAGATCAGGACCACAGCCTTGAATTACCCCTTTGATGATAAGTGATCAGAATAACTTTGTGAAATATGAAATAGCTTTTGAATTTAATTTGTTCTACTTTTGAGAACTTCGTATGTGACATCTATCTTCTCAGAGGTTCTTTCTGTCCCTGTACCTGGAAAAGTCCTGGGTCTGAACCCTAAAGCTTAGGATTTTGTTTCAAGGTCATCTACCATTGTAGTCACTCATCATGTTGGAGAAATGTGAGCCATAAGTACTGAGTGCTGGTTTTTGCCAGACACACTCTGTGTCTTTGCCACTCACAGTGTGGGCTGTGTGGTACCACAACCACCCCACACCCATCATCACCACTAGCAGTAACAGCAGCCTTGAGAGCTTGTTAGAAATGCAGGATCCCAGGCCCCACCTAGCTAACCAGGTCTTTAGGACCCAGGACACATCCAACAACCCTGTTTAATTAACAGTCTCATTAATTCTGCTCCCTTTGACTGGTAAATAACCTTCCAATACAATCTGTAATACCTTCTAGTCCTGATCACTTGCTCAGACCCAACACATCGCACTTGGTGATTAGCCTCTATTCTCCACGCATGGCTGCCTGAGTCTACCTCCCCAGGGACTCTCTTGTCACACTCTTCAGTTAACTCACAGGAGGGAAGTTCAGTTGAGTTTATCTCCTCGGTGGATGGTTCAGGGTATATAGTATCAACCCTGTAAACATTTTTGGAAGATTAAAACGATAGTCTGGAGTGTTTTATACATGACGTTCTCCACATATAGTTTTGCAACTGTTGTGGAACAATGGTCTTTTATCCTGTCACTTGTATTATTTTTAATAAAATGCTGATTTGCCAGTAGCCAGGCAGGAAGTAGAGGCAGAGCAACGAAAATGCTGGGAAGAGGGAAGCACAGTCTGCAGTCCTGACCCAGCCACAGAAGAAGCAAGATGTAACTGCCTTGCTGAATAAGGTACCAAGCCACGTGGCTAACATAGACAAGAATAATGGGCTAATGTAAGTTATAAGAGTTAAGAAGTCTGAGCTACTAGGCCAATCAGTTTATAACTAATGTAGTCCTCTGTGTGGTTTCTTTGGGACTTAATGACTGTGGGAACTGGGCAGGACAAAAAACTCAGTCAACATCCAAATGTCTGTATTTTAGGGTTAGTGACTGAAATAACTGTGAATAACACACAAGTAATTTCTGCCCTGGTGGGGCCTACAGAATGAAAGGTGACATGGACATTAGCAAGCAATTAGACTACAGTATCTATTACGGTAAGGAGATGAAACGCCTTAAGGACCACTTACCTCACTTAAACAATAATGCAATTCAACCATTCGAGCCTGAAGGATAACGGATGGCTGAAGCGATCAGGGAGGTGATAGCTCCAAGTGTGGGTAACAGTGTGTAGTGGCAGTCTGCAGAGGACATGTCCCTATGGTACAGTTTAGATGGCTTAGTGCAAAGCATAAGACAAACGAAAGGGATTGGTGATAAAGGTGTCACGCATTGCGGACATGGTGGCACACATTTTTAACCCCAGCGCTCAGGAGGCTGAGGCAGAAGAATCTGGCTTTTCAGCAAGTTCATAGCCATCCTGGGTTTGTAGTGAGGCCTGACTCGAAAACTATCCATAAACCAAGGATGGAAAAGGGTTTGGATTTTAAGGAAAAATACAGCATGGAGAATAGAGGACATAAATCATGATGATTGCGTGTGAGCTCTACTTCCTTTTCGTGTGGGAGACATTTGATATTGGAGATAAAAAACTGCGAGAGCAGGGCTGTTTTCAGCACAGAGGAATGAAAATTACGGCCCAAAATTATAATGCTGTAATGAAGATTGACAGAACTAGACAGATTTGAGGCACTTAGGGAGCAAAACCAATGGTGAATTCCTTGATGTGAGAAGTGGGCAATACTAAAGGTCAAGCGCAAACCTGTGACCTGCTGGATGTGTCATGGGAAGAATTCCACACCCTTAAAATTCATATACTTGGTTCTGGAAAAAAAAATACAGTGGTTAAGAGTAACAGTGTTCTTGCAGAGGAGCTGAGCACAGTTCCTGCTACCAACATGAAATCCCATAAGCACCTTAACACATACACATACATACTTACAGGCCAGACATTCACACAAATAAAATATAAAATCAATCTTGGAAAAATTATGCATTAAATACTGAGTATGACTGAGTATACTTAGAGATAGGGCTATGATGTAACTAGGTAACAGTGAGACCATAAGCATAGACCCTGACTCAAAATGGTTCACATCCTTAAAATGTGTGTGTGTGTGTGTGTGTGTGTGTGTGTGTGTGTGTGTGTGTGTGTACATCTAAGAACAATTAATTTAAAAAGAGGCCAAGAATTTAAGAGAGAGCAAAGAGTGGTATATGAAGCGTTTGAAGAGAGGAAAGGGAAAG
>NC_022027.1:52361499-52373347 GCF_000317375.1 Microtus ochrogaster | reverse complement strand
GTAGACCAGGCTGGTCTCGAACTCACAGAGATCCACCTGCCTCTGCCTCCCGAGTGCTGGGATTAAAGGCGTGCACCACCATCGCCCTGCTAATAAAACAATTTTTTAATCCAGCCTTGTCAACACCTTGATCTCGTATCTCCAGAGTCAAGAACTTCTGTTTTGGTTGCTCAGCCTGCACTACTTCCTGATGACAGTACTGGTGCCCTGATGGCATTCTTCACTGGAAAAAGGGAACGCAGAAGAGGTGAGTCCAGTGTGGTATATTAGAGAAACTGGATATACCAGTCTGAGGTGCTCTTGAGGCCTCTGACGTCTGAGAGCACACTTCTACAGAAAAGAAGTCTCTTGACTCCCATGAAAGACAGTTTGTACTGGGCATGAGCTCATCAACAGTATAAACCCAAAACTGAACATAATAGTATATAAAAGTTAAGCAATAGGAACCAAGAGATACGAAGCATGGAAAGCAAAAAACAAGTTTAAATATATTTTCATGCCCCAAATGAGTATTGGTGTCATGGAAATAAAGAATTCAATAGGTAGACGGAACACTTTAGACAGAATCAAAACAAAACTCAAGGATTTGGACTGCATCTCAAATAAGTACCAAGTGCTAAAAGAGAATCTCTGAAAGACTGTCTCAGTGGCATAGCCAGCAGAATGAGCAGCTCTAAGATTTTGTAAAGGACTATGAAGAATGAAAGAAGCAAAAAGTCCTATTTGGAGAAAGAACTTTTGATGTTTGTTTTTGAAATGAGGAGTGACAGAAGTCATTCTCAATCTTTAGACATCAAGTCCCATGTAGGACATAACAAAAAGAATATCTACAGATTTAAAAAGATGAAATTTAAGTCATCCACAGAGCCACATCAACAACTGTACCATAAAGCACCAATACTTGCCAAAGGATGATTGAAAACACTAGCGGTTGTGCTACTACATTGAATTACCGTTTACAACTAGAAGTAAAGCAGGGCTATTTCCTGCATTGCCCCCTCCGTGGGCAGTGCATGCATTTTGCAAATGACTTCAGCATTTTCTGGTGGCATAAACAGAACCAGCATTAGCTCTAAACGATCATCCTAAATTCTGTTTGGTTACATGGCCTGGCAATGTGCTCTATACCAACTAGCTCATTTTCCACTTGCCCTCTATTTGGGGAGGGGAATAGTTTATTCTAGTCCCAGTACTAAAATTACCTTCTAGGACTAGAAAGTTTTGTTAGATATTTACTCCATCAGTAGATTACCTGATTTTGGCTTTTTGATGAAAGGGATTTCTAGAGCTAAAACAGAAAAAAAAAATCCCATAGTCTAAAAGACAACAAAACATTAAATTTACAGTCAACTTATTCTTCATTTCTTCAAATTCTGTAATTACTGGGTAGTAGAAGGAATATCCGCCTCCTTTTGGTTTTTATTTAAACTTCTAGGACATCAAAAGAACTACCCAATACCAGCTGAAGACAAACCTTAAAGAGCTATAGAGGTCTTCTATCATATCATATCATATTATAGAGGTATTCTATCATATTATTCTGACCTATTTACATAGCCAGAAATAACCATCTAGCAGAGCTGGCTCTCTCAAGGACAACATCTGATCCCATAAAGAATGAAATCAGTTTTCTCTAACAAACTCTGACATTACTGTATATAGCTGAACATGATCCTTTGTCTTTCCTTGCAAGTGTGGATACCAAAGGAAACAATCTAATGTCTAGTACAAAGATGATTTGCAACTCCACTTAATTATTTCACATCGTCATATAGTAACTTAAAATTTGGTGCAGGGTTTGATTTCTCCATTTAATTTATAGGATGAGACAGCTGATTAGAAGCCACAGTAATGTAATAAACCTTTATAAGAAAACAAAAAATAAGCAAATACCGAGCAGATGTGTTTTAGTTTACTGAAGAACAATGCAGACACGTGACTGTCACTTGGATTATGCTAGTTCAATTAAAAACAGTCGTATATCCCATGTCATCAGATACAGGCAACAGCATGCTATGCAAGTGAGGTGGAACAGCATGCCCTGCATGCCCTGCTCAGCGTAAGGACACCCTGCGGCTGGTCACAGGTGATGGCAGATTCCCAAAACGTTAATTCCACTTTTCCTAAATTTGTTAGTTACTTTACTTCTCAGATTCAAACTTACATTTGAATGGCTTAGCTCTCAATCTGATTAGCATTGCTTCCTATATTCCATTACTCACAAGATGAATTATATAACTGGGAAGGAAGCGCATGAAGCCCAAAACTTAAGCTGTGAGATACATGCAGCTGTCCTGTGTTTCTCTCTGAGATTTGATTCTAAATTAAAGTCAGAATGTGCATCACACTCTTCACTTATAACACTTTTAATTCATTAGAATGGCCCATCTCTCTTAAAATGGAATGAATGGCTCTTAATTCCATAAGAGAAAATTTTATTTTACTCATATATGGCATTTTTCTTTGTAACTACTCAATAGTTTGAACATATGTAATTAGGAAACAAATTCACATCTATGTAAAATTGGATATGAAGTGCATGGTTGAGTCCACGCTGGAAGAAGTCTGAAGAGTAGAAGGCCAGTTCTGTTTCACCAGTGGATCCTAACATGAGGCTCACATTAAGAAAATATTTACAGAGTTCCTAATTTACCAAAATATTCCATTGCTAATAAGTTATGTTATCATGATTACATTTTAGTCAAAAGTACCTAAAATACTTGCCAGGTCATTATGGAAAAGCTGTCAAAGCTAAAAATTACCATGCATTTAATCTGCTAAATGTCATAGTTGATAAAAACAGAACAGAGACAGTGGTATGTTAAGTGTGGGGTGTTTCACTGTGATAATGAATGGCCTATTGCCACTTTGCTTTTCAAATTCTGGGGTTTGTTAACGTGTTGCTTTCTTATCACAAGATATATACACTAGAGATTACACTGTAATACTGAAGAAAGACACTTGACACGTTCTCTTAGCCCGAGAGGAGTTGCTCAATTTTCAAAATGTTGAGAAATAATCAGATCTAGGATCAAAACTACAAGGAAGTTCTGTATCTTTACCACTAGGGCACTTATAACTAAAAATTTAAAAGCCACCTAAATTAACTAATAATTGAGAGAATGTGCAGAAATTGAAGTCTTTAGGCATTGTTGGAAGCAGTGCACAGTGAGCAGGAAGTGTGCAAAATGACAAGGTCACTTTTTTAAAAATGAAAAAACACTAACACCACACAATCCAGAAACTTCAGTTCCAGAAACCACACAATTCAGTTTTAGAATCAGGACACCAAAAGGATTTAAAGCAAGGACTCGAACAAGTATCATGTAAACCATGCTCATAATCAAATTAGTCACAATAGCCTAGAGAAAGAAGCAGAGGAGTGGACAGGCAAGATGCGCCATACAGACAGGCATACCATCTAACCTGAAGGCAGGAAGGGAATTCTGATACACTCAGAGAACAAACGTGCATGATTTCACACACATGGAGTGTCTATGTCTCTGATTTATAGAGACAATCGTAGAATAGTAGTGTTTGTGGGCCATGGAACAGAGGCATGGCGAGTCAGTGTAGAAAGTATCAGGTGAGAAAAAGATACAGTAAAATGCTGGAAATGAATGGGCTGATGGTCACATAATAATGGAAACATGCTTAATGCCACAGAACTGTGCACTTCAACATGGCAAAGTGATAAGTTTTACACTATGCTTCCCCGCAATGAAATCATGAAAAAGAGATTTTAATAGAATTGTTTAACACCAGAAACATAGTTGCAACACTCTTAGGATTTAAGTCATGGATGTCCAAAAAATGTTATCACCAAGGAGATGGCAATGAACTATCTTCTGTCTCCTATACATACACACTCGGCTATAAAATAACTCAGAGAGCTGGGTGTGGAGCCAGCTGGGGCAGTGCTGGCCTTACACGCCAGGACCCCAGGCTTGATTCTCAGCATTCCACAATATCAAGCTTGGTGGTACCCAACTATAGTCCCATCATTCTAGAGGTGGAGGCAAGAGGGTGAGAAGTCCACAGTCATTCTCTGCTACACATCCAGTCCAAGGTCAAAGGCCAACCTGAGATACACAAGACTCCTTGTCACCAGGATCACAAGGATGATCTGAAAAGCCATTGAAAATAAAGGAGCAGGCTGCCACACGGTGATGTGTGAATTGGCCCTTCAACGCTTTCACATCTGGCGTACAATTTGTCCTTCATCATATACATTCTGCTAGCATCCTTTCCCGAAGTAGACCAATTCCATCTTTACTGAAGGAAGAGCCCTCCTGCTAAAAAGTCACAGTGTCAGCACTCACAGCCTCTCTTTTTACTTTGATCTTGTGGTGATGCAAATAGACCCAGAATCTATAGAAGGGGCTGTAACAGGCAACCTTAATCTCATCCAACTCACTTTTAGCATGCTCAGCTTGTAAATTCTGCAATGGTCTTCTAGCTGTCTTCTGAATGAACACTGAGCTGATGAACTTTCAGCTTTGATGTTGATCCTCTAGCCTAACAATCAGAAGTGATCTGTGTCATCAACCTTCTTGTCATCAATTGCAGGCCCAGCACTTCCTATAAGCAACAGATACTAATCTTTGTATTCTTTACAATTGTTTCTGTGATGTGCTTCAGTCCTGAGTTAGGTGTTTTTATGGTGTCTACATGTTTATGTAATTTTTTATCATTACTACTTAGCCCTTTCTTGGGAGTCCTTAGATAGTGCAGGGTCTGTCGCTCAACTACACAGAGTCTTTAGGTTAGATGACTGGAGACTAAAGATAACAGTTAGGGGCAGCGCATAAAATATAAGGCCTATTGAAACTCACTAACCGAGAAGCTCCCAGGAGACATGAGCAAGCTAACGGGGAAGGGCCACAAAGAGTATGCACAAGTCCAACACCATAGCTCAGGAGACCACAGAACCAGTAACAGCCAGACTAGCAGGCTTAGTCTGCATGTACAAGACACTTTGGAGGTCCATCCACACGGAGCTTACACACCAGCAGCTGGGACCACAGACCCAGCGGCAACCACTAGACAAGAGTACGCTCCCCTCCCAGCCACTGCTCCATTCCCCAGGGCTCACAGAAGTGACAGTGATGTTCTGTGGAGACGGCTCAAGCCCTGGCATCGGGAGATTGTATGCTCAGCACTTTAAGGAAGAGTTGACAGCCTGTGGCAGGAAAGCAGGTTCCCTTTCAGAGAACACTAACTAGATACTCCCTGCACTCTTGTGACAGAAGTGGGGGAGGGGGGACTTTATCTGGATATTCCAGTCTTCTCCTGTCCTCGCTGACAAGAGCTTTGTGGATGGAAAGTGTCTTGGCGACATGACACTTGCTGTCCTCTTCGTAAAGATCATATAGATAGTCAGTGTGACAAACCCAGGGGCCATCAGAGTGTGGACAGTTAAAAGAAGCTATAGATTAAAATGACCAAGGTATGTAGGGAAATGAGAAGGGTGTGTTCAGTTCACAGCACACAAGGCATGTAAGGGGGGAGCAGAATCAACAAGCTGTACAGAGAAAAACAGAAGTCGAAGGACCACCAATTTACAGCTAGTGACTTACAGTAGCCAGCTGCAAACAGTTGGTTCTCAGCTCACAGTAAATGACTAGCAATGCCGATTGCTGACAGAGAGCAGAACTTCATGGCTTTCTCTGGGACATAGCTCTGTCTACATCAGTGAAACTTCTAAACTGACATCAAATGAAGGACTGTGAGAACACCCTAGCACAGAGGAAAGGAGACTACTTTAAGCTATTGGAAACAGTAGGAAGATGGTTGCTATGCTTCTCAAGCCAGCTTTATTCTAGATTGGATGGTGCATTTATCTGGATATTTGCATTACAGTCTAGTCAGAATTTTAATCAGAGAAGAAACCAAACACGACTCCCTTAAGGCCATGGAACACGCTTGGAGATGTATAGACAGCATCATATGGAAAGCAAAGAATCTGTGTACTTCCATTGTAAACCATCATTAAACCCAAGTTCTTCCCAATGCCATGGGTTAAGACAACAGAATCTACTCTCTAAATGTGTACTGTAATTAAAACTGGTTAAAAGCTACACTGCGGTCAACAAACACTCCAGGCTGTCTCATTAATCATGTGAAACCACTGCCTTGATATCAGAGCTTTATGGGGCTTTCCAGCGCACAGTTAAATGCAAATTTGCCATCTGCCACACAGTGTTGCTGAGCAATAGATGAACAAGCTGAGAAAACATTTTTATAAGGTCCACAAGGTGAGGCTGTGAATAGAGAGGTGGGGGCCGCAGAGAGGAGCAGAGCGGCTGTGAGAGGAGCAGCTTGGGAGTGGGAGCCTGGAAAGAGGAAGCCTATGCGCTCAAAACTAAACCATGCTGATGTTTCTGCAGTCTGGTGTGTGTACGTGCGCGTGTGCATGCGTGGTGTGTGTGTGTGTGTATGTGTGTGTGTGCGCACGCACACATGCGAACACACTCCTTCTTCCATTCCTTCTTTCATTTAAATAAGATGTGGTTAGGTAAAATTTGTCTAATGACCAGCTAATAAATAACTCAAGATTCCAGGTTATTTATTTCTATTCATGAAAATTCTGTGTTGTCCATCACTAACTCAGAGCATGTAGAAAAATAAGGATCTGTGGACCAACTTTGACCTTATAAATGTTCGACTATCTATGGATGTGCAGACATAACTACTGGGCAACTCCATTTTTTAAATTCTTCCATTTTTAAATATGTTTCTATGATTCTAATTATGCATGTGCACATGTACACATGCATGTGCACAGAGTGCAGGTGCTTGTAGAGGTTGGAGGCATCTGGAACCTTAAAGCCGAAGTCACTGCAGTTGTGTGCTTCCCACCGTGGGTTCTGGAAACCAAATCTAATTCCTTTCCAAGACCAGTAAGAGCTCTTAAGACTTGAGCCATCTCTCCATCATCATGGCTCCATTTTCAAAAGAACACCAGCACGTGGTGGATATTCCACCTAGCTAAGCATCCAGTGACAAAGCCTACTAGTGTAGAGGGTGTAGCTCAGTGGAAGAGCACTGGCCTGACATGTACGAGGCCCCGAGTTAAATCACCTGCATCCCAAAATGGCACAAAGCATGATTTACTAGAGATGCATGTCAGTTCATGGTCTACCCCACACACATTAGAGCTGCAAACACAGACTGAACGGATCACATCAGAGTGAAGAGCTCTATGCTCTTATGTGAAGAACTGCACTCTTGACTTTTGAAGTCAAACTAAAATGAGATGAACACATGTATTTCTCTTACATAAACTAAACTCTATGAAAATGGTACTGGCATTTAGGCACACAAATATGCCATATGAAACTACCATTGTCTGCAGCTTCTAGTACACCTCAAATTCCGATGTGCACTCGGGGATTTGAATTTAGATTTAGTCTTTGGAGGTAACTTGAAAAAATATGTATACTGTAGACATAAATAATGCAGGATAAGAATTAGTCTCATGTCTTACCCTCATCATAGTGGGCAGCTTCTACTTTAGACAGGAGGGAAAGCATCCAAGTGGGATGGGACATGGTACTTTTGATGGTGGCACATGTACTCGGGACTTGAAAGGGGCGAATTCTTAGGCAAATCAGGTGACCAAGAGACAACAGCGAAAGGCTAGACTGTGACAAAGCCAAAACACTCACCTTCATCTCTCTTGATAAGTTATCAAAGGGAAAATGCTATGTGTCACGGACAGCTCTGCATCAAGAGGAGCTATCTTAACTAAAGGAAGGTTTATTACTATCATTAAGGATTCGGGATGTAAGGTTAAAATAAGTAGTCATGTCGATTCATGCATGTTATAGCATTAAAAAAATCAAACATCTTCAGTCAAGCTCAAAGTAACCATGGAACTCACAGTGTTAATATAATCTTACAACTGAATGAGATCCATTTTTTAAAATGCAGGATTCTCTCTTCTTTGTATTAAAGTGTTTCCACACTCTGAAATGATAACACACACACATACAACAGGCATCTTTCCTTACTACATAACTAAAACATATCTAAACACTAACATGGGGCAGCAGCCATCTGTTCAATGGTGTAATTGATGCTTCCACCCACATGGCTGTCAGACAAGTGGCTCAGTGACACTGTTGACAGTTTTGTAAGAGGCATCCCCATACTCCGAGTTACTGTCTATTAGCCAGTGGCTATATTTCCAATGCCAGCCAAGTTGCTGAAGAGTCAGAGACATCTGAAGATGTAATTGATACTATGCGATTTCTTGCTTTATGGCAGTACTTACAGAAGCTGTGGCTATTTGGGTGAGCCTCACAAAATACAATAGTGAAACAGATAATGCTGACATCTACCAGAGATGAACAGCGCTGAGGAGTGGATGATCTGAAACTTAGCCAAGATGGGTTCATGAATTAATAATGACCTGGGAAGTATGATGCTGTGTTTATCTCAAAAGATCCTTTTAACCCAAGTGTGTTATTTTCCATTCAAAACCACAAAACAAATTGCAATGTTAGATGTGTTCCTCTTTAAACACAGCAGCACTCGTGGTTATGGTTTTTGTCAAGATAACAAGCAAAGGGAACACAGGCACAAATGACAGCGCCATGTATCAGACAGCGGGAGAAAGAGGGGGAAATGATGGAGAAGGCAGGGGAAGAGGGACATGGTTTCTCTCTCTGTGTACATCAGTTCCCAAAAGGGAAAGATCGGAGGGCGGCTCTCTGACCACAGTCTACAAAACACTAGAAAACACTGAAAATCAGAGCTTGCAATCCCTTGTCCGAAGAACTCATCATCTCATTGGTAGATGCCAAAGGTAATTATTAATTCCTAGGGAATGTTTATAATATTGTTTATCAATCTAGTCCAAATATGTTTTCTGACTTGCTTATTTACAGAATACTTCATCTCATCTTTAAAAAATACATTTAAAAGAAATCACTTGGCAACAATTTTTTTTCATTAGGAACTCAAAGAAGAGACAGGAGTCATTCTTTAAGAGTGGGAGGTGGAGCCCCCAGGTTGAAGATGGAGCTTCAAGAGGCCTTCACAGGCACCATGCTGTTCTTCCACACCCCTTGCCAAGCATGTTGCTGGTCTGCACTCTAGAAGGAGGTTAGGGAAAGCTGAGCTGTCGCTAACATTCCTGCTTTTCCCTAGAGGTGATGAGGATTAGGTGTTCCTGCCCCAGGGGTCTCTCTAGGAAGAAAAGTGAGATCCGATGTCCAGTAGCCATTGGATCATCTCAGATATCATATTGAGCATCCACCAAAGCACACAGGCTTCCTCCTCCTCTCTTTCTAGACCCCTGTTACAGGGCTTGGTAAGAAGAGAGATCACAGATATCAAATTACCCATCTCTTCCAAGAGTAGGAATCACAGCATCTGTGATCCGCTATAAACACTGTGATCTGAAGGATTAATTTGAGTCCAGATGTCATCATGAGAACAACGAGAGGAGGACAGAAAGTCAAAGCTCAGACATCAGTGTGCACAGTGTGCCCAGCTGGGTTCTACCAAAGGGCATGAAGGGTGCAATGGCGGCAGTCGGGTGTTTACCAAATGGTGCTGCAGTGCCTAAATGCACATAGAAAAAAAATATTGATAAACTGAACTTGACACAAGTGAGACAGACGCACTTCCCCATGACAGTCCACACAAAGACAATAAGAAGCCTAACTCCAGACAGGCAGAAAGCATTGCAAAGCACATATTTGCTAAAAAAATAAAACAAAAACACTAGTGTCTAAAATATGGAAGGATATTTCTGGGTAAGAAGGCTGGCTGGCTCTGTGGAAGACAGTGAGGAGAGTCAGAATAAGAAAAATTGAATTAAATCACAGAGAGAAAGAGAAAGGCAATGGAGGGAGAACTCAAAAACACATGAAGGGAGTAAAAGAATGCTGGGAAGGCTGGAACAGAAATGTCGGAGACCAGGAGGCAGCCTCGCCTCAGCCTCAGCCATGCAAGGCTGAAAAAAGACAGTGCAAGTTTTTCCCAAAAAGGAAAGCAGAGAAAATCTGGGAACCTACAGAAGGATAAGCCCACACCCCTCAGGAGCCCCGTGCAGCTGCAGGACAAACCCACAACCCTTGGAAATGCCATGCAGCTGCAGGACAAGCCCACACCCCTCAGGAGCTCCGTGCAGCTGCAGGACAAGCCCACAAGCCTTGGAAACACCATGCAGCTGCAGGGCTTTGAGTTTGATCCCCCTGGCAAGTGCACCAGAATCAGAGAAAAACCCACACTGTATGATTCAAAGGGCTGTCACTCCAGCCATCTTGACGGAAGCTATTGAGATCACAGAACAACCTCCAGTCTATGAAGGCAGGCAAGCATAGGAGTAGCTTAGAACTAAAGCTCCTACGTGTCCCAAGCTACACATGCACCCCTTTCCTAGCAAATCTCTCAGCATTCTGGGACCTCCACCCACGTGGAACTGCAAGCACACAGCTCTCCCAAGCAAATGGGTCAGGCAGGCTTTCACCTCCCTAGTAACCCTTAGTAAATTCCCATTCTATGGCCAAAACCTTTCAGAAGTGTGATGTAGAACTAGGGGCCGTGGGCTGATCAGCCTGGTTTGGTTCGGGGCGCATGCGTTAAAAGGCAAACTGAGAGAAGTGCCATGGAAATTCTCCAATTTACCATCTTGTGCCTATGCATGACTGAGCATGCAAATGATTAAAATCAGATGGAAACCTGGAGAGGGAAATGCGCATGACCCAAGCCTACTAGTCAAAAGAGAAAACCATGCTCAGTGTGTCTGCCCCCAAGCAACTGACTCCTCCCTCCTCCAGGTCCTACAAAAGGGATCCCTGGGGTTTCAGTACTCACTTAGATGGGGAAATGAATGTGATCTTCCAACCCTAAGCAAGATGCTTTCTCCAACTGACAACTACCCACAAAAGAAAAATTAGTTTTCTGCAATGGAGTCCCATTGGGTATACAAACTATACTGAAGAGCAGACCACGTGCCCAGCAATAGATTGCCAACTCAAAACAAACCTAATGGTATTTTTGGAGTTTTCTGTCTCATAATGTTTTGTCTGGGCACCTTTCACCTTATTGGTCTTTTGATTACATATTATGGTTTCTGGTTTTGTGTTTTATGGGTTGCCTCTGTGTATGCCTATCTCTGTGTATATGGTCCTTGGGCTTTTGTTTTGCTTGTTTTTTTATTTATTTTTCTTTTCTTTTTAGGATTAAAGACATGCACTACCATGTCTGGCAAGAATCAGAATTTTATAAATATAGTATCCTAAAACAGAGAATGCAAAGTACTTAGCTGGAGATAGTTACATTTCTGAGATATGAAAGTCGTGAACTTGAGTCATTCACAAGTTTCTGGGGCTTTAGTTTACCCCGACCATAAAATAAAAAGTTATGGTAACATGGTGTGGTGCCAATGACATAACGCGCTGGAAAATATTTTGTGAGCTGTGAAACTTCAGCGAATAATGTTCTGCAGGTCGCTGTTAAATGTCACCTAGCTGGATCTTCCTAGCTTGGCTCCCAGAAGGCAAGTGAATTAACACTTGCCAAACATTTTGCCCCGTGTGGATTGAACAAAACCCTCTATGTGGAAAGCTGAGCACAGCATTTGCCGTGGCTGCAAGCCTCAAAGACCTGCATACCCATGTCCCCTCCTACAACGTCACAGAGACTGCTCTCAAGAGTGGTTTTATCATCAATTAGAAATGAGGAAAAGAAAGATTGAGAGCTGACTTCCATGGAAAGGGTCACTTGAGTTCTAATGAGTGAAAAGCCCTGTCTGTGGGGTCCCCAGAAAGAAGCAAAGGAAGTCAGGGTATTTTGGTTGGGTATGAAATGTCCCAGAAGGCTTCTGAGTCAA
>NC_022027.1:52358549-52361044 GCF_000317375.1 Microtus ochrogaster | reverse complement strand
GAGGAGAGGAAGCCTAGCTGAAAGTGGCAAGACACTGAGATTGTATCTTTGCCTGGCATATTCATAGCTCGCCCACCCACCATCCATCCCTCCCCTTTGCCATGGGTGAGTCTTGGCTCCTCCATAGGTTCCATGCACAGGTGCCCTGATTCATCCTGCATGGTTCCAGAGGGAATCATCAGCCAAGGTGGGCCCTTCCTCTCTGTGCATTCTCTGGGATACTTTGTCATGGCAACGAGACATGACAGACGCACGGGACTACAGAAATCACTGTAGTCTCTCAGTACTCTCACATCTCTGGCTTCATCAGAGGACGCCACCACGGGTCATCTTTCTCCTGTTGGGTCCTAATATTCATGATTTGTGATACGGTTCTTCTTGTTGGTCCCTTAGGCATCCGTCAGTGCTATTGAACCTGTTGCATTGATTTTTCTCTGCTGACTTTCTGCTTTGTCCATTTGTTTCTTCTTTCTGCTTGGTCTTATTTTCTTGTTTTTCTAAATTCTTTAGGTGAGACCTTAAATTAGTGACTTGAGACTTCACCCTTCTCTCTAGTGTACGTATTTGGAGCTGTAAAGGTCTTCTTCAGCCATGTGCCATGTCCCACAAATGCCACTATGTTGTACTTCCATCCTTTGATTAGAATTGCAATTTCCTCCTATACAGTGACCTACAATACAGTCGGAAGTCTTGCCTGGCGTGTTGGTATAGTTGGGAGAGATGTTTTTAATTCTTACTTTCTAACTGTGTGTGCGTGTGTGTGTGTGTGTGTGTGTGTGTGTGTGTGTGTGTGTGTGATGAGCATGTGGCTGTGAATATTCTTCCACTTGTCTCCAGGAGTGTGTATGTAAAATTTATCTAAGGACTAGATATTAATATATAATTATTTTACTTAAAATAGGATGATATTTCTTCGGTCTTATGAAAACGAGTAAACTCCTTTCTAAACTATGTGAATGATTTGTTCTCTAGCAGCAGTATGTAAAGATTGCACCTTGTTACTGGGTCCCACTTTCACTTATCCAGTCTCCAGCTCCTTCCAAAAGCAATTGTCATTCATGGTTTAAACCAATCTTCAAGAAAGTACATAACATGAAATTTGAAATAAAAACTTACAGTGAGATTGTTGTGAAAATTTAGTTCGCTAATAAAATGTGCATAGACAGGCACCTTGCATTTAACATTCAGGAAATAATTATTAAATGTTGTTGTTACTGATATCAAATTGAATTATTTCCAGAACTTTGTTTGTTTGTTTGACTTGATTTATTCTGATTTTTGAGACAGGCTTTCTCTGTCTTGCTTTGGAACCTGTCCTGGCACTCACTCTGTAGACCAGATTGGCCTCGAACTCACAGAGATCCACCTGCCTCTGCCTCCCAAGTGCTCAGATTAAAGACGCCACCACTGCCCAGCTATTTCCAGAACTCTGAAAACACTTTCTCTTCTTTTTTCATTTTTCCTGTGTGTGTACATGTTCATGAGTTTGATCATTTGTGGTCACAAGTGTGTGCGTTCAGATGTCCATACATGTGAATATATGCGTGGAAGTGTAAGGTTGGTGGAATTCTTTCTCAATTGCTCTCTTTGAAGTAGGGTCTCGCAATAAAACCCAAAACTCACAGATATGGGGGATAGGTGTCAAGTCAACCAATTTGCTCCAGGAAGCACCTGCCCCTGTTTTTGAAGTTACTGTTGCAGGCAAGATGCCAGGCCCACATGAATGTCTGGGGATTGGAACTGTGGTCCTCTTGTCTGTACAGCAAATGAGTTAAACATTGAGCCACCTCCCCAGTACCACATCAGCGTGGATTTTATTCTGTGCCTTTGTAAACATTAGTCCCTTATGGCCTCCCCTCCATCTGAATCCCATTGTTCAGGTTTAACTGTATAAGTCACCTTCAGGCCCACACAGAGTGGATCGTCCTTAATGAGAGCCACCTCCATCTCCACCTCCACCCCTACCTCCATCTCCAATGCATTCTGTGATCCAAGCATTTGTCCACTTCTTTTGCTATAATTTCAGCTATTTTTCAGGCATAGCTTTTTATTTTTATCCTCAAATTCCTAGTTTTAGTAGCTTCTTAACCAATATTTTACAAATAAGTAGATAAACACATGGATTCATACAAATCATTGCCAAAGCTCACTCATAAATATTTATTTAGCTTTTCAAATGCAACTAGACTGCAAAGAGTTATAATATACCAACATGTACTCCTGATGGCTGTTAAAGTTAAAAGTATTTTTTTTTTTACACCCTGGGATACAATAATCTTTAAAAGTGACTGTTTTGTCTGTATGCAACCATAGTAATCTTTTATCCAACTAACTTTGTAAATTAATGTTCTTTTCCTCCCCTGTGAGAATGTCATCCGCAGCATAACAGAAAATCTGATCTCCAAAATATATAAAGATCTCAAGAAACTAGACCGTAAAAGGCTAATCAACCCAATTATAAAATGGGGCACTGAGCTGAACAGAGAATTCTCAAC
>NC_022027.1:52354469-52357439 GCF_000317375.1 Microtus ochrogaster | reverse complement strand
AAAAAGAAAAGAAAAGAAAAAAGAAAATCTGCCTAGAGCCCGGGAGCCCGGGAACACAGGATCACTCGATGGATCTCCTTCCCCCCTCGCCTTCCAGTGGACAAGTGGAGCCCCGTTCTTTACCTCTGCCTTTACACCTGGTGTGAAGGGACTCGCTGCGAGAATGCTCACACCTACAGACTTTATGTACGTGCTACATAAACCGCACTCCTGCCAACAACAAAGCATGCTTTCACTCATGCGAAAAGGCTAGAATTAAGACAGAAAACCTGAAAACATACGGGTGACTACTTAGGAAAGGGGAGATGGGCAAGAGGAAACAACCGAGGACAACGGAAGGTCTGAACATGATCAAAGCATGCATTAGATACATGAATGAAAACAACACAACAAACCCCATTCTTTAATACAATTATCCCATCCTAGGACAAGAAAAATAAGAAGGGAGGGGCCCTCTACACCTTCTGTTCCTCCAGCCTTTGTGTAGAGGGCTCTCGTTCACATGGGGTCGCTTTAATTATTAGAGAGTGGTTACATTAAAATGAGTCAAATATCATTCCCTACTATTTCTGTCACAATGGCATTGACATTGAAAAGTGAAACTAAACACACAGAAGCAAGTTTTCTCCTGAATCTTAGTAGGTCCTTTCCAGTTAGTTCCTTTATGATGTAGCCAGCTCATTGAGCTGCCTATACTAGCAACAATGTGGCGCCCACATCACCCCGCTGTGAGAGAAGGGCTTCCAAGGAGTTACTATTTGTACATTAATTTATTTGATAAATGCCCCCCTACAGCCCTCACTCACTGACTATGTATTCTATTACAGCTTAAGACTATGTTTGATTTGGCGTTGGGGAGGGAATATTGGAATTCTCTCAAAATAGTACATTTTTAAATACAAACTTATTTTATTGAATTTCATCTTAGTACCAATGTTACCCATCCAGTAATGAGTTTCAGTACGTATTATTTAATCTAGCAAAATGTCATTATTCATCTTGCCTTTGAGTCATCCAAAATAATTGGATGGCACCAATCCTTTAAGGGGATGTTCACTGTTGACACTCAGAGCTTACCATGAGACCTGTAAATAACAGGCGCTCACTGTAAGTGGAAGGAACTCCTCCCGTGTGGATGACGGGTTCCTTTGCTGTTGAAGTCAGTCGCTCTTCTAAGCTCAAATCTGTCCCTTACACACCTCTCATTTTCTCCTACTCCATGTCTCATAAAACACCACAAATACCCTTTCATTTTCAAATTGCAGACTTCAGAGCCACTGGGATTTCAGGATTTTCTCTGTCCCAGAACACCAGGGTTCTTCAGTAAGTCCCCCACCACAATGATAACGGCATCACACCTGACTTTTCTAATCTAAAGAGAGATGCCATTTCAGTCCTTAAATGAGAAAAGTGACATTGATAGCTTTTATTGCTAATGAGGCACTTTCTCGTGATATTACAGAGTTCCCTTTAGGAATCGGGCTCTGAATTACTGGAAGTGGAAGTGTGCTATTTACAGAACAGCCCCCTTCCCCTTGGCCTATCACAGTGGTGAGTGCATTTGCTCAAACAGCTGCTCCCAGCAGCAGGGAGCATGAGCTGCATCTAAGAGTATCCAACCCTCCACCGACAGCATTTCCATCAGGATGAGATCAAGGGAACTGTGTGTACATACACAAAATGCTTATTTGTATTTATCTTTGCATATACCAACCATAAGATATTTTCTTTCTGCATTAACTCCCAGCTAGAGCAGTCAATAGACTGTTTGCACATAGATAAAAGATATAATTCTTCCCTTTAAATTGACAGATTTGAAGAAAGCTTTGGGGCGAGGAATCCAAAATGAAGCACCTATGGTGATGCTAACAGGACTGAGCATAGGAAAGGCTGACCAAGAACTAGGAATTTGGTGATGTCTTCTTAGCAAAGATACAAGCATTCATCTCATCCTGTCTTGTCAGGCTCTCCGATAAGGATAATATAAAATACAAATAACTAATTCTGCAAACCCTGAGGTGGGTATAAAATCATGCTGATGTTTTAGACAGCAACACAATCACAAAAGTGGAGTCTGTGTCAATAAGACGCAGTAAAAAAAGACCCCTCCTGCTTCAAATGTGATGCAGTGGCAGCTAAAGTAAGGCCCAAGGACAGCACTGCAAGCAGGTGAACAGCTCTGTTTGAACCTGGCCTCCCACCCAGGAGAAGAACAATTGCCTTTTTGAGGGACCAAAGTCCAAGGAGAGGAACTAAACAAAAAGGGGAAGGCAGCAGAGATGGAGGGAAGCCAGCTGATGGTATTAGACATGCCTGATCGGGATTGTCTTCTGAGATGCTACAGGAATTACTTCCCAGTCTTAGCAGAAGAGAGGCTCTCAACGCTGCTGGCTAACCCTTTCTGGAATGCATCCTCTCTTACCCATATACACTTCTGGTCTGTGAATATTTGAGACCATGCTACCACATGCTTCCTGAGCTTCAGGAGGAGAGAATTGGTGAGCACTACCTGGGTGGTCCCTCAGTCCTGCCACCTTGGCATCTTTGCAATGGAGAGAAGCAGCAAGGAAACCTTTCTGCATTAAAATTGTTTTTGTCAGGATACTTTATCTCAGCAACAGAAACAGAAGCAGGACAGGACTGAGTCTGACCCGGGGCTGGGAGATGAGATGGCTCAGTCAGAAAGAGCACTTGCTGCACAAGCCTGAGGACTTGAGTTCAGATCCCTGGCAGTCACATGAAAGGCTGTAACTCCAATGCTGTGGGGGTCACCATGACAGGACTTGTAGGCTGACAACCTAGTTCCCTGGGAGAGACTGTCTTGAGGGGATGGAGCAGAGAGTGGTAGACCAGGGCACCCATAATCCTCTCTGGCCTCTGCTCATGAATACCCATACCCACACCACATTGTATACACATACACCACACACACACACCCTACAGTGCACATACACTACACACCCCACAGTG
>NC_022027.1:52342215-52353779 GCF_000317375.1 Microtus ochrogaster | reverse complement strand
ACACACACACACACCACAGTATACACACACATACAATCATTTTAAAAATATGAATTCATTCCATTGAGAATTTGCTATACATATTTGAGGACTGAAGCCTTTGTTTTATTTTATAATGGTCTCTTTTTAGTTTATTTTTATAGGAAATTATTTCATTGGAAATATTTCTTGTCAATAAAAACACAGATGAAGAGCCAGATGGTAGTGGCACACAGTTTTAATCCCAGCATATGGGAAGTAGAGGCAGGTGAATCTCTGTGAGTTCAAGATCAGCCTGGTCTACAGAGTAAGTTTAAGGACTATATCCAAAACTACACAGAGAAATCCTGTCTTGAAAAAAAAAATCCGAAAAATAAAAATACAAAAAAAGCACAGATGAAAATGAGATATTCTGTTTTGATATCTAACCCAAGCAAATGATCTAAGACACTAATACATAAAGTTTACAGGGTGGGTTATACCTACTTTACCTTCACCTAGATGCTGTATGGTTTTATTGATCAGTGCCATTGCTTAGTAACGACACGAGGTGTGAAGTCAGAGCACCAATTTTGGCTCTGCACTGATCCACGCTTTCTGTCTTCTCATTCTAAAAGTGACAGATGTCACTCTGTTTGGTGGCAGACGCACCCGTGTAGAGCGACTCCTCCAGTCTACACTCCCCTTTCAAGCCTTCATCTCCTGACCCTAAAGAGACACATTTTCCATTTTCCCTTTCACCTTCAACTGTGAGCCTGCAAATGAAAGGTGTCTACCTCGCTTTCTAATGAAAGGGCAATTAAGTGATTGAACATTTCTGCTGGAAAGAACTCATGGAATACAGAGACCATTTAATCCGACCAGTCTCCTGTTGACAGCCCGGATCAGATTACCTACCTCCTTAGAATGCATACCACACTATCTGTAGCAGTAAGCAAATCAGTCTCGCTGATTTCTTCAGGCTTTCCCAGATAATCCTCGTCCAGGTCAACGGCAGGATTACTGTAAGCCTCTTTGACAACATAAGAAAGCCAGGACTGTAAATATAATTAGTGATTCCTCTCTATGTGCCCTGATAGACATTTTCTGCCCCAGAGTTGAGAGTAGCTGTGAGCAAAGGTAATGGGGGCTTGTGGGGGGGGGGGGGCAGGTCAAGCAGGAGGTACTTTGGAGAGTGGCATGCTGGGATTATTCTGCACCAGAGCAGACAACTATTCAGTAGGACCCTACGCTCCGCATCAAAATTATTTTTAGCAATAACTGTAAATGGAGTGAGTAGTCGCTTTAAAAGACAGAAAGACTAAAATTTTTCTTTTATGAAATGTTGCATTACAGATTCTCAAGGCTTTTTACTTGTTAGACAGTTTCAAACATTTATATGATAGATCTGGGACATCTCCCGTATTAACTCTTAGCCCCTCCCTGTCCCACTGAAATACATCTTCCCAATGAGTCTCTCTTCTATGTCCTGTCTCCCATTTGTGTGGAAGTCAGTGAGTTTATTGGAGTTTTTTGCCTGAACAGGGCTTGTAGATAACTTACTAGAGCAAAGAAAATGAACCAGTCACCACACCACCAAAGAAAATGACTCCTTCCTTATAACTAGTAACTGTCTCTAGTCCCTCAGGGACTCTATGCAACCCCTCCCAAACATAAGCCTCCTAAAGTATAATGATACAATGCATTATTTCTTTGATTAGTTCTAGATACTTTCATTCATTTATTTGGATGGAATTTTTTTCACTGATTGAGACAAGGTCTCCATATGAAGCCAGACTGGCCTTGAACCCTTGGTCCTACTGCTTCTGTGGAGAGGCACCCTTGAAGACAGCACACCCTTGATGAGTTCTTCAAAGAAAGTACGTACTCACTCATAAGTGGTTTTTAAACATAAAGCAAAGAAAACCAGTCTGTAAATCACAGTCCCAGAGAACCAAGACAACAATGAGGACCCTAAGAGAGACATACATATATCTAATCTACATGGGAAGCAGAAAAAGACAAGATCTCCTGAGTAAATTGGGAGCATAGGGATCATGGCAGAGGGTTGAAATGGAGGAAAGAGAAAGGGAGGGGAGCAGAGAAAAATGTAGAACTCAATAAAAAAATCAATAAAAATTTTTAAAAACATAAGAAGAAATAGAGACATTCTTTGTCTTATCCACTGTTGGTAGAATGACCACTGTTGAAGTCAGCATGGAGGTTCCTCAGCAAACTACAAACAGAAGAAGCATCCAAGCCACTGCATCACTGCTGGGCATAGACTGAAGGACTCCGTCAGTGGCACTCACAAGATACTTCCATATCTGTGTTTTGTCACAGATTTACGATAACCAAGATAGGAAACCAGGCCAGATAATCATCAACACAGGACTGGAGTGTTTACTGCTGTTTATACATTGGGACTTTTAGCCAGATGTATGCACCAAACCAATACAATTATGTCAGTTTCAGGGAAATTGATAGATGTTAAATGAAGTAAGCCAGACTCAGAAATACAAACGTTAAACGTTTATCTCATATATGCAATCTAGATTTACATATGTCTATTTAATAACTTTCTGATGTCCACATATCTATGCTACCTCACAGGGAGGAAAAGGCCTAAAGGGGGCAGTGTGGAGAATGAGAACGGGTGATTAAGAAAATTGGGAGAGAGAACAGATATCACATATTTCCAATCACACAAATCACCCGGATTGAAGTATAAATATATTAACACACATGCATCCACATATCTGACCCAAAAGCAGAAGATGAACGAAATGAGGGTAGTGAGTGTTTTGTACTCTAACTGAAAATAAAAATATGAAAATATACCATCATGTAATCCTCAATTCTTTGGCTGGTAATTTTAGGTAGTTTTTAATTTTTTACTTTTTAAAGAAACAATTATTTTCTTTTACTTTATTTATAAAAGTATATGTAAGAATTAGTTGTATGTGTATGAGTGTTTTGCCTGCATGTATGTCTGGGCATCGTGCATGTGCCTGGTTCCTGTGGAGTTTGGAAGAGGACATCAGATCCTGCAGAGATGCAGATGGTTGTGAGCCTCCACGTGGGTGCTGGGAACCAAACCCAGGTCCCCTCCAAGGGTAGGAATGGTCTTCACTGCTGAGCAGTCTCTGCAGCCTATGTTTTGGCTCATCTGTGTTTTCTTACTATTCACTTCAAAATTATAGAACCAATTAACCTTTCCATTAATCTATCAACTCATTTAAAAACTAGAATCTCTTTTGTATCAGGCATTGCTCCAGAAACTAGATGTATGTTTTTATTAAAAGATTCAAGCACAGGGCTGATGAGATGGTGAGATGGCTCAGTTGGCAAAATGCTTGCTATGCAAGCGTGAAGTCCTGAGTGCCATCCCTAGAACCCATGCTCAAAAGCCAGGCATAGTGCACACCCATAATCCCAGCACTGGGAAGGCAGACAGACTGATACCACAGCTTACTTGTTGATTTCTAACTCTGATTCAAAAAACAAGGTGAATGTCACCTGAGAAACGACAGCAAGGTTATCCTTCACACGTGCACACACGCACACAGAATCCAAGTACAAAGTCTCACGTGTACACCTTTTTAAAATTTTTCCACTTCAACAGACAGACCTTTCTTGATGTCTTCTTTATCTAATCTGTATATATTTATTTAATAGTATGCCAGGAAAGTTTTCATGCCACTTTATAAAGATCAATAAAAAAAAGCCCATCCCCCCTCAAAGAAAGATTAAATGCACCCAAGAATGCTTCAATAATAACACGTTTGAGGAAAGCAGAAGCCTAGGAGACACTGCTCTTCAGTTTTATACACAGGAACTGGTTGTCAAATATAGACATGCTACAGTAAACGTGGAGGCGCAGTTTGAGAAACACCTGCAGGACGAGCTGATATAGGATGGTGGGAAGGGGCTGGATACATGGGTCTGAACATCCTCGCTCCAGGACAAGGGTGTGCATGACTTGTAATTCAGATGGTGAAATGACATAATAGGTAACATCTGAGATGCAAGCATTTTTGTGTGATGAATTCCTCACAGCAGGTTTGGTTGGCTGCAACTCAATACTTGTACCTAGGCTTTCACTCCAAACCCTGCAGAAAGAGAGGCAGAATGTGTATTGTGTTCAAAGTGTCTCCAGTTATTAGCTGTGCTGGAGCAACCTCATGTTCTGTACAAATAACAGAACTTATGCATTCTGTGAGTCCAACTGGGAACATTTTTCATTGAAAGAAGCAATTTTTAAGACTTAAAAGAATCTGTCATTGAATTAACATTTTTTTAACAGTGCAATGGGCTGAAGAGATGGCTTACTGGTTAAGAGCACTGGGTGCTCTTCCAGGGGACTAGGGTGTTGTACAGAGGCTGCTCGTTCATTTCCTGGCTGCCCAGACTCCTGAAATAATCACACAGAAACTATATTATTTAAATCACTGATTGGCCAATCACTTAAGCATATTGCTTGCTATCTCTTATATCTTAAATTAAGCCATTTCTATTATTTTATATTTTACCACAAGGCTTGTGGCTTACCAGCAAGGTTCCAGCTGACATCTGTCTCTGGATGGGCTACATGGCTTCTTCTTGACTCTATCTTCTTTCTCCCAGCATTCAGTTTAGTTTTCCCACCTAGCTCTATTCTGCCCTATCACAGGCTAAAATGGCTTCGTTATTCATTAGCCAGTAAAAACAACACATATACAGAAGGACCTCCCACACCACTGGGGTTCCATTCCCAGCACCTGCATGACCGCTCACTCCATTTCTGGGGGATCTAATGCTATCTTCTGGCTACTGTGAGCACTGTACAAAAATGGGACACAGATATATAGACAGGCAAAATACCCATAAACCTAAAATAGTAAGATAACTATTTAATGGCACAAGAAGTTGTTAATTGATCTTCTAGATAAGTAATGGGCACCTAGTGTAAGTGGAAGGGGGAAAAAACTGAAGCTTTCTACAAGATTTTCTCATTTCCTTTTTGAATTAACTAATATCAATCAACTAATTTCCTAACATTATAGATAAAACAAAACAGTTAATTAATTCTTCCTTGGTTCTAAAATATGTATATCTCTTTCCCTTTTTTTCTCTATATTTAAAGCTGATGGTGGGACATTTTCTACAATCATGTTTTTATCTTGGCCTGTGCCTAATTCCCCAGAAACTTTCATTTACCTCTATTTAGGTCACCCCCCCCCCCAGCTTCAGGGACTGTTCACAGAGAGACCCAACCTCAGGTCTTGTCCTTCTTGGACACTGCTTAGGCTGAGGGATGTGGACTCTACTCTTAGAGTGCCCATTTACCCCTTCAAGGCCTCAATGTCATTCAAAGTGGATGGAAATAGACTATAAATTTCCTACTAAAGTGCCTGAGAAGGAAAACCATGGACTCCAAACTTATCTGGGCTGATTTCAGGGCTAAACCAGACCTTCATATGGTATTTACACAATCACCCAGTTTTCCACAGCCACCTCCTTTAACTGAACAAATTTGCACCCCCATAATGTACTGAAAATCATTTCCCTATCCACCCAGGATTTCCTCCATCCATGCCATTTGACAACTTTCCAGTGCACTTTGGAAAATAACACTTAGCCAAGAATTTCCAGAAGAGCCCAGAGAGATCAGTTACTAACACATGTAAGTACCTGGGGAAGGCCGCAGCAGAACTAAAGTCAAGCCATGCGACTGTTGAGTGTCTCAGTTACAGACCATCTAAGGCCCTTGGGTGTATTTATTAGTTTCATCTGGCTTTCTTTCATTCTAGAGGAAAAAAAAATAGTTTCAAGAACAGGCCAGCAAAGGGGCCTAATGTCTAATCATGTCATCTTTAGGTGGGCTAGATTTGTGCCCTCTGCTTCCTGAGCAGACACCTATTCTAAAGACTCCCAGTTCTTTGCACAGAGATGGAGGGAATTACCTGGCTGGTACACTTCAAGAAAGAGCGGGTCATGGACAGAACTGCAGCCCTGCCTGTTGGCTCGTCCTTGAATCTGGCTGCACAGCAGAGACACTGAGCTCTTACTACTCGAGTCCTTAGAACAGACACCCAATCCACACTCAAAGTGGAGATTCTACTCAAAGGAGTTTAAGAGTATGATACCTTGATCTGGGAATGCTAAGAAGCACATGAAATGCAATCTGGGTGGCAAACAAAACACTGAGTTTTAAGGGCCTGGATGGGGATGTTGATTTTGTGGCTTTTGTGGCAAGGTTGCAGCTGGGCACACAGCTGTGTGTTTGTACCTCTAACCAGTGCAGCTTACACAGCAGCCTTAGACCTTGAATTTTAAACAGATGAGACACTCAAGGACTTCATGGTGGGAGGCCAGTTTATAGTGGCTTGATCACATATGCGCAACTGTTTTATATAGTAGCAGGCTAATTTTCCCAACCAAGGCTTCCTGGGCCTTAAATAAAGCCACACAGGCCACTGAGATTTCTGGCCTGAGAGTGGTAACTTAACCTCAACCTGCCCGCTATATGGAAACAGGACATGCCATGTCTTTTGTCACTGTTCTCACAGTTTCTAAACTATGTACACAGTTGATACTCTTAAAGGATACAGGCATGTTCTTACGATGAGTACTTTGGAGAACGGACATTGAAGTCTTGGCTATGTTTGGGCCAGATATAATGTCTTCAAGAAGAGAAAAATGCCTGTTCTTCTTGAACCATCCTAAGGGTTCCAGCTTCAAAACATTTCAAAGAGAGTGTCAATTCAGAATCTGTTAAGGGTGTTTCTGCTGCTAGACTGAGGCCAGTTAGTGTCAGAGGTCTTGTAACTTTAATTTTATGACAGAAGCAAAGGGTCAACTGTAGGAGACATGACGGATGCATGACTAAGAATAATTCACATGAGATTATCATCACACTTCCTGGAAAGTAGAGCCGGGTGCTTCTGCAAAGAGCCAAGAAGTCCCTGCAAGCCACTGAGAGCAATCAATACAACCCCACTGGCCCTTCACAAAAGAGGGAGACCATGTTCTTTTCAAGAGACGATCCTCCTGCTAAATCCTGAATCTGGTAGGTAACTGGTCCCTATGAAACCCATTTCTCAGGTCGTAGATCCTGAAAACTGTCAGGAATGGTCAGGAATGGTGAGGCATCTCAGACTAAAGTCAACATCCCCTCCCTATCTTCAGATCTCATCCAGTGACTTCTAGAATCTCTGGCACTGCCAAATGATAAGTTTCCCCTGAAAAAAAAAATCTTTTCTAGGATCCAGGGATGGTTTCTGCAAATTTGGTAGGAGACGAACCCACCCAGGTACATCAGGAACCTGACCTTGACTCCGTGCACTACCTGAAGCTGTGGAGGAGCCACACACACAGGTCCCCTGAGACTTAGCAAGGCTAGCGCTGCTGAGAGTTGCTTATTTCTACAGCTGTCAGTCACACTGTGCTGACCCAAATGAGAAGTTGAAGGGAGGTTTTTTTTTTTTTTAACTAATTTCTTTGAAATCCTAGAAGTGAAATGGTGTGAGGTTGGGTTTCTAGTCTAAGTTTGCCCTTTAATTTTTGTAGAAGGATGTATTAAGTGAACAGAGATTTTTATTTAAATTTAGAAAATCTAGTTTAGGCACGCTGTTATGGGAATAACTTCATGTGATTATCTAATATTCCAAACCCTCTGAGAAGCTTAGACAATGAATCTGGATATAATTTGGGCTGAATATGGAAAAAGAAGGATCCGACTTTCAGATATATTATACAATGCCTCTTTTAGACATGTGGGATTGGGAGCGATGTCTATCATGAACAATTCCAGACAGAGCCCAGAAAGGTCAGACATGAGTGGCTGGACCATTGCCTCCTGACAACGGAGCAAGGCTGCCTTGATATCCAGACACTCCATTAAAACAGCAGCAGGCACAGCAGCAGCCTGCTTTCCGTAGACAGAGTGTTGCCTGGGGAAAGTGGGGTGGGGGTTTTAAGTCTTTACCTCCCCTCAGTTTTCTGTAATGAGAATTTCTCAAGGTTTCATACTCTAGAAATTGAATCAGTTCCCCTACTCAGTAGTTTGGGAGGAACTGGGGGGCGGGGGCAAAGCTCAGCCCTGTTGCCCCAACATTCTCAAAGACACCATCTGCCCTGGGAAGACATTTTTGGTAAACAGGGGAACTTCCCAAACAAGAATATTCACATTCTGAGTTTATACCATCTGGGCCTGCTGTTTAGAATTAGGATATGCTCACTATAGCTACACCCTTAAGTTCATTTAAAATATGAATATGATTGATACATGTGTGCTTACTTAGGCAAAAAAAAAAAAAAAAAAAAACCCAAGCCGTCATTTATCAGGCTTGCTTAAGGATGTACAAGATGAAGGAAGCGGGCATCCTCACTACATTCATTTCGCTGAGAATTGACTCCAAAGCAAGACAAAAAAAGGGTGGTGCTTCCCTCAAGTTAACAACTGAGAGAACGGGCAGGAAGAGATGCACCTTGCGAGTGTTAGAGACACACCGTGAGTGTGTTAAGAGACGCATCGTGTGAGTGTTAGAGACACACCGTGAGTGTGTTAAGAGACGCATCGTGTAAGTGTTAGAGACACACCGTGCGTGTGTTGAGAGACACACTGTGCGTGTGTTAGAGACACACCGTGCGTGTGTTAAGAGATGCACTGTTTGAGTGTTGGATGCTTTCAAATGGTGGGAAAATGAATAGACAGCGTTGTCTCAGCAAAAACCCAAACCAGACTCCATTCGTCCCCTTCAGATCAATTGTGTGAGCTGTTTACCCAGCTGCTTGGCTGCTGCTTTCCTGCTTGTTAGCTTGAGAAAGGGTCTCTCCAGGTCATCCTGGCTGGCCTGGTACTCATATCACAGCTCAGGATGGCTTGAAGCTTGGGACATTCCTCCTGCCTCAGCCTCCCGGATGCTGGGATTATAGACATGTACTAGCCCAACTGTTCTATGTCAGAGAAGGCGAACCTGACTTGGTTCCCTCACACTGACCAGGAGAAAACTCTTTGCACTTTGTTTCCATCTTCACGGGGCTTCGGGGCACAGCGAGGAATGATTTACATGAATGGAAAAAAATTTTTTTTAAAAAAAAGTGTCTTTAGGTTTTAGCACTGTCCAGCCGTTGCCAGTCTCAGATTCTCTACACAAAAATTTGAAGTGTGGAATGGGAAGACACCACAACAGTGAAAAATAAGCAGAATATCTTGACCCTGCCCCCTCTCCAGCCGCCAATAGTGATCTGACTAAGGCTCTGATTGACAAGCATGCAAACACGCTAGAGAAAGTTGACAGATGCCAAGGACTCAGACCAGAATGAAAAATGCCACCTGACTGTCATGAACCCTCAGGGTTGTAATCAAACATACTTGATTCCATGTTATGCACATTCTCTCTCTCTCTCTCTCTCTCTCTCTCTCTCTCTCTCTCTCTCTCTCTCTCTCTCTCTCCCTCTCTCTCTCTCTCTCTCTCACGTATACACAAGCATGCACATGCAAACACATACACAGTGAGCAAGTTTCAGAGCCATACTCTGGCTCAATCATATTGTTGACTTGTTGACTCTGAAGAATTCAAGGGACTTACTGAGCTAGACTTCCACATAATTTTGTCTGTAACTTTTTAGTAGTTACCGTCACTCATGTAAAGCAACCAGAATCACATTCTCCCATCTCTGAGAGCTTGGAAGTAACATGCAGCAGGAAAAACCCCCTGAAGGATCCAACTCCTCTCCCGGAATCAGCACGGATCCCCAGGTAAGCACAATACACTTGTATCGGAGAGCACAAATTGTTGTCTGTCTCCCTTGGGTTTCTTCCTGTCATTGAGCTACCAACAATTTTTCTCCATCAGCATGGTCAGCTGAGAAAACATTAGTTACTCTGCAGAAATCTCCTGACAAAATCCATGCCTGCCAACTGTGTTTCATTCTTAGGTAACTGGCTCCACCACGATGCACTTGCCACCGAACGGGAGCTCCACGCCAGCTCCTATTCATAATTGATGCTGACACTTAATGCAACCTTTTACTGGCATAATATCCACTTTATATCCAGGGGAACAGAAGCGGCGGGTTTCAGGCTTAGTCTGTGTGCACCTCACCCACCTGAATACATCTGTGACCGCTGGACCCCTGAAATACTCTTCTCAGAGGACAAAAATCATACAAGATCTCCATTGTCACCAACCTTTAGAATGAAAACTACAAAGACAGAATAAAGCCATTGCATCAAACTTAACACAGCAGCTACCTAGCAAAAACACAGCATGCACGTGAACGCCAGCGTTTGTATCCTCAGGAAATCACAGAGCCTCGCAATTCTGATAAAAATAACGCCCCTAACAGTATTGACATAAACCTTTTCTTCAAGGCAGGGATTTTGAGTTGGACTTTTGTGGCTTACCCAAACCATTACTATTTACTTTCGACACAAACAACAAATGAATAAATTGTATCTGGGTACTCACAGCAGAGGTCTCAGCTCTAGCCTCTAACATGAGATGCGGCGGCTGCAGACTGAACACGACTACTGTCGGAAGGTTCTCTAGTTTCCTTACAAGACAGCACCCTCTGGTGGCTGCTCGGAAATGATCAAGGCGTGCGCGCCCAGCACGTGATAGGATTTGTTTACTATCAAATTACGCAATGTCAAAACACTGGTGTGATGAGAACAAAAGCTGACCCTGGAGATGAAGGGCGCCAGTTCTAGGTTCTTTCTCCCTTTCTCTGGGGTTTGTAAAAGGAAAGATGTTTAAACGTCATTCCCATATCAGCTCTGGAAGATGATGAAGGTACAAGCTTCCCCGGTAGTGTTTTATCATTTCTCTATGATTGGTATTGGGCTGTTGCAATTGTCATCACTAATATTAACAGAAAAGTTACCATTTACTAGAAAAAATTGTAGCTTTACACACTCTACCCCACCTAGAACTCATCATGAGGGCCGGAATGTAGCTCAATTGGTAGGACTGCTTTCCTAACTTTCACAAAGCGGGAGGTTCGCTCCCCGACATCTAATCAAACTGAGCATGGTCATACACACCTGTGATCCCAGCACTTGGGATGTAGAGGCAGGAGCGTCAGAAACCTAAATCATCCTCAGCTGCAACGTAAGTCAAGGCCAGTTTGAGACCCTGTCTCCAAAACAAAACAAACAAGCAAAACCACTGTGACTTTATAACCTAGGCTCAATCCACCTTGTGTTTTGTGGATCAGTAGCAGAGGTCTACCATAAAACATAAGATGCCCAGATATAACTAAAAAGATATAGAGGGAAAACTCTCATAATACTGACATTGTCACGGAATATTATTTTAAGGTGTGTGACTCTTGTTTACATTATTGTTGTTTAATTCTGTGAAGCTGTGGTTCATTGCCTATTTTAAACACCTGAAGGTCTACTAAAGACCTGAATCGCCAATAGTGAGGCAGGAGAAAGAAAAGGTGGGGCTGACAGGCAGAGGGGATAAATAGGAAAACTCTGGATGAAAAGGAGGAGCAATGAGAGAACAAGGAGGGGAGGAAGGTAGGGGCCAGTCACCCGGCCAAATGCCCACCCGACACACCAGCCCCCAAGCCACCCGGCCAAATGCCCACCCGACACACCAGCCCCCAAG
>NC_022027.1:52338863-52342115 GCF_000317375.1 Microtus ochrogaster | reverse complement strand
CACCCGGCCAAATGCCCACCCGACACACCAGCCCCCAAGCCACCCGGCCAAATGCCCACCCGACACACCAGCCCCCAAGCCACCCGGCCACTCATCCACCCGACCACCCAGTCACCTGCCCACCCAGCCACCTGCCCACCAAGCCAGCCGTGGAATAAGACTGAAAGTCAGATATACAGAAGTAAGAGAAAGGTAAAAGCCCAAAGGCAAAAAGTAGATGGATTACTTTAGGTTAAGAAAAACTGGCAAGAAACAAGTCAAGCTAAGGCTGGGCATTTATAACTAAGAATAAGCCTCCGTGTGTGGGGAGGAGCTGGGTGGTGAGCCCCCCAAAAAGCCAAAAGAGTAAAACATGATGTTGACAAAGCAGAAAATATGGCTAGTTTTTGCCCAAATCTAGTCTCACCAGACTGTAAAATCCAACGGAGTTAGTAAATGACAAACAAATTTAGTTAGCACTTCAATTTTTATATAGCAAGAATTTTGGCTTTAAATTTAGGTTAGAAATATACTCACTTCTCAAGCCGGGCGGTGGTGGCACACGCCTTTAATCCTAGAACTTGGAAGGCAGAGGCAGGCCTGGTCTACAAAAGCTAGTTCCAAGACAGGCCCCAAAGCTACAGAGAAGCACTGTTTTGAACTCCCCGCCCCTGATAAAAAGAAAGAAATACAATCACTTCTCATCTTTAATAAAAGCCAAATGACAGCGGATAATGGAGGTGGGGAAGAGTCTAGGAAACCAGTTGCTCTCCTTGAATTTTACTGTGTGCCTTACTGAGGGGCATAGCACTGGCTCAGATTTTATATTTTATTAGAATAGAGACAGATATATTTATTCAGCTAGGATTGAACACATTATCCAATGCCATCAGCATCACCTCGGTTCTAATTGTCAGGAGCCAAGCCCTTAGTACCATACCAGTTGCAGGATGAATATCAAGAATTACCAGTAAAAAGAAGACCCCTGAGTTGAAAGAATTTTTCATGTTTTCAAAATGTGTATGGTCCATTTTAAATGTCACACCTGATCCCCAGAAAATAAAATCCTTTTTAATGTTTATTGTAAGATTTTCCAAGGACCAAACAGAAAAGAATATTTACTAAACTAACTAGCAATCTGTGTTTGTGCTTTACTGTGACATCAGCAGTATAAACCCCTTTGGTTTGCTTCTTAAGAGCGTGATTAGAACGTGTCGCCAGCCCACAGTGGACTTTGTTTGACTACGTAACTGGTCCATGTGACCTGACCAGAGGGAATGCATATCAGTTCCATGTCCAGACCCACAGAAGACCTCTTTTCTGGTTCTGTGCTCCTTTGCCCTGTCTGGACAGCCCAGACAGGCTGAGAAGTTCTGTTCTGCAGAGAGCAGAGTTCCCAAACTAGACAGTGGTGACATTCTCAGAGGACAAACACGGAAATCAAGAGTGCCCATGTTTTGGTGTAGAAAAGGAAATTATTCCGCTGCATTTTCATTCCATATGGCCTTGCATTTCATCCTTGGCCACAGCAGAAGGATCATTCCAACATCGTCATCTCACTGTTTCTCAAAGAACATTTCACAAACTTACTGTCAATTGAACTCATTTCCCAGGTCAAAGCATGAGACTCTGATAGTTAAATAAACCCAAACCTGAATCAAACCCAGCCTTTCTGACCCCGAACTACAAGCTCCTTGCTCTCTGTTACATAGTGGTTCCTCCTTCTCCTCCCTGTGCGCCTTCACAATAATAAAAGTAACACAGGATGCCCCTTTGAGCTTGCCAGCTGTGTCAGGCTGCAGCAAGTGACACTCCAAGTCTGAATTTTTAAGTACTTATTTTGCAGTATGTGTAAACCACCCTTGATTTACACGGAATGCCCCTATCCCTATCCTGCACCCAGCTGAAGGAACCACCTTTATTCTGACCTCAGGGCAAAGATAAAAACTAAGCTCGGAACTTCCCAGTGCTTAGATAAGCTGCTATCATGGAGTTCAGATACTTTACTGGCCCAGGAAACCATTCAACTATTTCTGATATCAATGGGCGCAATAAGCATAACCCTTTTACAGAAAAGTGGGGTGGGGAACGACTGAGGAAGAGAACACATTGAGTTGTGCCCACATGCCTCTACTCACCAAAATAAAAGTACAGAATCGTGTCACATGGTCAAAGACAACGTTGTACCGTATGGGTTGAAACAGCGTTCATGCTGTGTGCTGAGAGACCTGTGAGGAGAGAAAACAGGTTCAGGTACAGCTAGCAGCCTGGGACACGGTGACAAGCGCAGATGGCTTAGATGGCACACTAAATCTGGCAGATTCTTAGTAAATATCTTTCCCCTTTGTTCCTTTCTGTATCCCTTCAATTTTCTCATAAACATAGAAAGTTTTGTCTGCTAGGGATCAAAAATGACATTTGGGAAATGAAGCAGGAGAAATGTTATAAGAATGTCATGACACAATTAAGAGAAAATAATTACAACTAAATTGAAAAGAAAGACATTGGAGAGAATATGTTCACCTTGGTCGCCAGTGGGAAGGGGATGTCATAAGTCCATGAATTTAAAGACACAGTGCAACTTGAACAGAAATTAGATGCCTGAAACACTCAGATGGTTGTCTTAACATGCATGCAAACATACACACATACATACACATAGAGATGGTTTTTAACTATTGTGTATGGTTTTTAACTATTATGTATCCTATGAGCTCAATGTCCGCTCATAGGATATATTAACGAATGCAAAGAACAAGCAAACAAAAGATGTGTTGGGCAATTAAGAATCAGGATGAAAAAACAAAAAATAGGAGTAATTGCTTTTTACCACTGAGTAGTACTCGATTGTGTTAATGTACATTTTCTTTATCTATTCTTCAAGTGAGAGGCATCTGGGTTGTTTCCAGGTTCTAGTTATTGCAAACAGTGCTGCTATGAACATGGTCAAGCAAGTGTCCTTGTGATATGATTGAACATCCTTTGGGTATATGATAAAGAGTGGTACCACTGGGTCTTGTAGATTGAGTCCCAGTTTTCTGAGAAACCACCATACTAATTTCCAAAGTGGCTGTACAAGTTTACACTCGCATCAATAAGAAAATGTGGTACTTGATATACCAGGCTTTGTTGATTCCCCATGGGAGGCCCTTACCCTCTCTGAGAAGTGGATGGGGAATAGGGGGAAGAAGAGGGAACAGAGGGAGGAACTGTGGTTGATATGTAAAATGAATTTTAAAAAAATAAAACAAGCCCAGCACCCCTCCCCAACCC
>NC_022027.1:52312913-52331643 GCF_000317375.1 Microtus ochrogaster | reverse complement strand
TTTTTTTCTTTCTTAATAAAAAAAACAAAAAGAATCGGGGAGAGGGTGTAAACAAAGACCGGGACTTTCAGAGCTGGTGGGTGACATTTGCTGTTCACTCCTTGTCCTTTAGTCCTGCTTATGTTTTAGAATAAATTTCTTATTAAAAGTGTGACCATTTTTTCTTACATTGTTAATAGCTTTACTAAATCGGGTGTGTTGAGCCAAAGCTTTCATTTTAATATACCAGATTGTTCCAATTTGTAAACAGCATCCAAAGAGATAATGTCTAACACTGACCACCGTTTCTGTTGTCTTATAAAAACACATTGGTTTGAGAGTCTGATTTCCCAGAATTCAAGTTACATCATCTGTTCACCTTGAACATTTGATAAATGAATGAACGAACGAATGAATGAATGAATGAATGAATGAGTGAATGTTTGGAAACTTCTCTGCTTCCTATTCTTTTACTTATTTTGATACTTAGGATAGTCCACAGTTTGGCTCGGCATCATACTTTCCTTGAATAACCAAGATATTGTGTGCATCATGAAATCACAGAACATTAGGAGAACTAAAGACGCACTTCTAACAAGGAGTAAAAGCAAGAAGCAAATCGCTAAAGCGGTCATCTCACTGAACGCTCCCATCAGCAGTCATGTGTGCAGCACCATGGCTGATACGGCTGTGTTTTCAGTGTTGGGTCTCACTCCCGGACTGAAGCTCTGGTGTGGAGTGTCCTCAGGACTAAGCAGAGACACACTCCCCAAACAGTGCTCCCTGGAGAATTATTGGGACACAAACAGTGAGAAACACGCACATGGCAGCCCTATTGCTTAAGTCAAATGTTTTCCATTGATTTCCTTTGGGGGAGGCTGCGGGTGCTCAAGCCGTGGCATGCATGCAGAGGTCAGAGGACAACTTGGGGGATCAGTTATTCCCTTCTCCCAGGTGGACCCCAAGGATTGGTAGCAGCTGCCCTTACCCAATGAGCCATCTTATCAGCCTGTAAGTCCATTTTAAAACATAAAAGTAATTTTTTAAAAAAAAATTAAAGTTTTTGTTTGTTTGTTTGCTTAGAACTCAGTAGGCCGAGGAATGTGAAATGGCTGTGACCTTATGTGAGTTACCTGTGCTAATATTCAGAGCTCTCCTGGAGTTATCTTTATCTCAACTTTGCTAATTAAGAAAGTGGGCTAGAGGTGCCTAAGTTTTCATCACTGAAAAGAGGCAGAAGCAAAAGGAAAAGAAGAACAGTAGATATATGTATTTACTCCTCCAGTGACAAGATCTTAATGATTCAATAAAACAGTTTTACTGGGTCAATTTAGTTGGAAGACAAAATAAAGTGTACAACAAATTCTCTCACATGAAAGGGAGCAAGATATTCAGTACGTTTTGCATGATGGGCAGCAAAAGCTGAAAGCAAATGCAATAAGTAGTGAGCGAGATTCCAAGGGCACTCATTAGAACAAAGGCTCTGCAGGTGGCTAACCCTTGCACCTGGGGTCCTGATAATGCCCGGGATGGAGGGATGAGAAAATCCAACCTGTGCCTGTGTAGGTACAACCCATCATAATCAAGTATGACACCTCAGCCTGCAGAGGAACGATCTGCATCGCAAATGTCACATAAACAAACCAGCTGCAATGCATCTTGCAATAGCAAGATGGGATCCCTGGTTCTCATGGATCTCAGTCTACAGTTTCCTCATAGAGTTCTGTCATGCCCCTCACCTGGGCATGTGATACAGGAGAGAAATGACACAGTGGTGACTTCGTCATGATAATAAAGGAAAGGAAAGGAAAGGAGAAGGCAAACAATTGTCCCCCTTTGCTCCGTCTACTTCCAGATTATCAGAGTCATGAAGGAAGCCCTTCGTGGATAAGTTCTGGGTGTAATCAGGACAGAATAATAAACCTAGAGTAGCACTGTGGCCTCTGTCTAAACAGCGGTCCTTACCAGACCACACAAGCTCTCGGCGGAGGGCTGGGCTAAGATTGTGATGGAAGTAGTGGACCAGTGGATCCTCAGACAACCCAATGCTATGAATTTTCTCTCTCTCTCTGTCTCTCTCTCTCTCTCTGTCTCTCTCTCTCACACACATGCACACACTGGCAAGTATAGCTAAAAAGATGTTCTTGATAAAGCAAAAACAAAACTAAAAAGCATGAGTCTAATCAACTGAGGTTTTGAGTTTCCTTATTGTTTTAGGTAAAGAACACAAGAGAGGAACATGCTAAATGCCAGCTGGTGGACACCTAAAATCAGGTCAGCAAGTGACCTGTCTTCTACAAGGAAATGAAAAGGAGAAGAACGCACAAGAATGAAGAGCTGCTAGGGAGAATGTCTGTCGGTGTGTCCTTGAGAATGTCGGTGTGTCCTTGAGAATGTCGGTGTGTCCTTGAGCATGCAAAGAACAATATTAAGCCACAGGCACTTTGCTCAGGATCTCATTCAGATGCTAGCCTCAAACAGACACTTAGAAGCTAATCGGGGTAATTTGGGTGCCAAGCAGATATTTATTGATTGAGAAATGGCAGATGATTTGGGCTATAATGACATTAAAAGCAGTCTTAATTTTTAAAATACATTCTGAGTTTTACAGGCACATGACAGGCGGCTTGAATTTTGTTTCCACACCTCATTTTAAAGAGCACAGTCTCAAAGCAAGTGACAGTTCATTTGCTGGTATGTTGAGCTAGGCAGTGACTCATACTGTTTTCATAGCCTTTTTTTTAAGTCCCCATAATGAATGAGGGAGATGAAGGAGGAGAAAGAAGAGGGAAGAAAAAGAGAGAAGACACTTGCAGGTGCTGGTTTTCTCCTTCCTCCATGTGGGTCCGAACTCAGATCAACAAGCTTGGCAGCTTGAGCCATCTCACCTGCCCTACCCGTGTTTTATAAGCACGTTTATGTCACTATGACTGACAAAGCAGATCAGTGGAAGCTCCCTTTCCTCTAGGGAAAGGCAAATAAAAATGCCTGCTCGTCTCCTTCATCTGCAGTGGGGAGATGATGCAGGGCTTCTTCCACAGACGCAAGTATGCCAGCATCCTCTGTAGGATTCTCTGTGCTGAATTGCTTTCTTATTTTGAAAACAGAAAAAATTGTTCTATTACTGCCAACATCCTTTGGAAAACTAGAATCTCGCATCTCCTGGAGTAGCTAACATGGTGTGGCAGACCATTTAAAAAGAAATCACACTTCCAGTTCCACAGGAAATTGATTGAATCTATTGTTTTAAAGATCTGAAACTTAACTGCCAAATTTAAAATTTCTTGAGAGTCAGACATGGTATGAAAGAGAAAATGTCATAGACAAGCTGAAACTTTTACATGTTTGTTGGAGGAAAGAGCCACTTGTGTGTACCCTGGTACTTGTGTTTCTGGGGAGTGTCCAGCATCCAGTTTTTCTCAGGCTTGAAGGTGATTGGGAACGGCTCCCTTCATTATAGGCAGCAGCTTTTATAATGAAGAATTGAAACTACAGAACTCTAATCATGGGTCAAAGGAGCATGTCTATTCTCTGACCTCAGAGGGGCCTGGACTGTCATTAGCAGATAACTATCTAAACCTTATATAAAGGATTACTGTCTAGTGATAGGCTTTCTGCTGAAGAACAAGGGCATGCCACTGTCCAGTCCCTTAAAAGCATTCATCTAAATGAATCTGTCAATCACCATGCGATGCTGTCCCCAAGATTTTAGAACAGCATAAACCTGTCTAACATGCAGTCGGGTGTGGGGGCCTCTTCGGCCATTGCTGTGTCAGCTCTTGTGACCACTTCCCTGGAATAGATCCTACCCATCTTTACACTCGGTTCTCTGTGCCTATATGAATTCTTTTGACATAGATCACAAGAACCAAGGAGCTAAGGAAAAGCCAGAGAGATGTCCCAATGACAGCTAATATAAGATATGACTGGGATGTGAATTTTAATTGCCAGTTGAACACTATCTAGAAATAGCCTCCTTGGGAAGGGAGTTCCAGTGAGGGCTTGTTCCGCATCAGTCTAGCCCGAGGGCATGCTTGCAGGGATTATCCTCAGCTGATCTGGGGAGATCCAGGCCGCTGTGAATGACACCATCCCCAGGGTTTGTATGAGATGCAGAAAGGGGCATGTATGCTGCATTCTCTCCTGCTTTTGACTGTGGATGCAACGAACTGCTCCACATTCCTGCCTTGACTTCCCCTTCCTTCCAAGGGTGGGCAGTAACCTGGGCTCATAAACAAAGCTTTTTTCCCTTAAATTGCCTTCTGCAGGGGTATTTCACCATTACAACAAAAATAAACCTAGGATAAGACTATTGAAATATTTGGAAAAGCTGTACCACATTCTGTATCATTTACACACACATGCACGCAAGCACACACACAATTAAATCACACTTAAGATTAAAATTTAAGGCCACCAGTATGGTTCAAGGGCATTGCAAAGTCACAAAAATATCTTTAGATATTTAACTATACCTAATATTTAGCTTTTCAAAAGCATTAAGCTATGAAAAGGAATTACCTATAAAAATGAATTTTCTTGAAAAACTGATCACTTTGAGATTGCTATTTTCCGGGAAACCTTCGAGCTGGCAATTTGCCTGTGCATGATGAAATAATATCTCATGAAAATCCAACAAGAAAGTTAGATGTAGGTAGCAGGTGTTCCACACTGACACTCAGAATGAGTGTCCTGGCCATGGCTCAATTGATACATTGTCATAAACCATAGCATCTAAGTAATATTTCTGAGTCTCAGTTCACTGGATACAAAATGATGGATTTGTCCTTTCCCTTTTCAAAATTACTTCCATGACTTTATAAATCAAAAACTTTGTAAAAAGAAAGAATTCGGGGTTTGTCTGTTTTAAGTTAAAACAAAAGAATAGCCACCCCCACCCTCCCAAAAAAGAAAATAGCATTAGATTTTAAAGATTTGTTGAAGAAGAAAACTGCCACACTGGGACTCAGTAGCTGTGTTCAGATTTTCCTAGAAGAATTAAACTTTTGAAAGAAGAATGAATTCAAAATCAAGGTTGACCTATGTCCAAAAGCATTCAGCTGTCAATGAAACATCTGTACCCACCTGCCTGACTCCCCAAGATGCAGGAAACATCACACATAAGGAGGAAAGACTGTAATCACTGAGAATTGTAGGCAGATTTTTCTTTGGTCCACCAGCTCACAAAAAAATGACATGGAGACTTATTATTAATTATGAAAGCTGGGCCTATAGCTTAGGTTTGTCCCTAACAAGTTCTTATAACTTAAATTAACCCATATTTTTCAACCTACATTCTTTTTCATGACTCCGTTACCTTTGCTCTGTACAGCCCATCCTGCTTCCTGCGCATCTGACTGGCAACTCCTCCTTTCCTCCTCTCTGAGCCCTTCCTGTCCCCATAAATCCTGCCTAACCTCTTCCTGCCTAGCTATGGCCACTCAGTTCCTTATTAAACCCATCACAGCACTGTATCATCACACAGTGTAAAGGGATATTCTGAAACAGAGGATGAAGAGGAGTAATTGAAACGTATGTGTGAACTCAGAGAAGCTGCAGTTGCCTGTCTGCGCAAGATCAAGGCCAAGTAATATATAAAGGCAGACCTATCAAAATTACACCTGACTTCTTAATGGAAGCAACGAAAACTAAAAGGTCCTGGCTCAAGCGTAATGCAGACATCGGGAGACCACGGATGCCAGCCCAGACTACTATACCCAGCAAAACTTTCAATCACCATAGACGAACAAAACAAGATATTCCATGACAGAACCAGATTTGACCAATACCTAGCCATAAATCCGGCCTTACACAAAGTACTAGAAGGAAAACTCCAACCCAAGGAAGTTAGCTACATCAACAAAAACACAGACAATAGATGATCTCACAGCAGCAAATCCCAAAGAAAGGAAAATCACACACAATAACTCACCAACAATGAACCTAAACTAACAGGAATGAACAATCACTAGTCATTAATTTCCCTTAATATAAATGGACTCAACTCACCTATAAAAAGACACAGGCTAACAGATTGTATACGAAGACAGAATTCATCCTTCTGCTGCATACAAGAAACACACCTCAACCTCAAAGAGAGACATTGCCTTATTGGACCCTGGAGTCCAATCACCGAGGAGGAGTTGGCCCAAAAAACCACCCTCACACCACAGTTGATGTAAAAGCATGAGGATTTTTATTAATTCTGTCGTGACAGAATCTTTCAGCATTCGAGAAGCCAGAAAGACCCCCAAATAGCTGATACAGGCTACTTTTAAAGCAAAAAGCCATAGAAACAAGGGGAGAGGGTCTGGGACTTGTTCTTTAACTATTATGACTGGCTTATTCAAAAGGCTATTACCAATAATTGGCTGGAGAGTGGTTGCCAGATCAGGTGAGGTAAGAGGAAACATGTGAGGGTTACTTTGCCCCTTTCCCAGGGACTGAGTCAAAACATCAGGAACTGAGTCAACATCTTAAGGGTTATCTTGCCCCAATTTCAACAACTGAGTTCTATCTGGAGAACATTCACAAGGACTCAGGGAGATGGAAAGTTCCCAACATTTCAGTACATGTGTGGCTAATTGTTAGATTAATCCTGAGAGGCCTCAGCTTAAAGTTCTACAGTCTCAGAGTAAAGGGTTGAGAAAAAAATTTCCAATCAAATGGACCTAAGAAACAGTTGGTATAGCTATCCTAATATCTAACAAAATAGACTTCAAACTAAAATCAATCAAAAGAGACAAAGAAGGACATTTCATATTAGTCACACACACAAAAAAATCCATCGAGAGTGAATCTCAATACTGAACATCTATGCCCCAAATACAAGGGTACCCTCATATGTAAAAGAAATACTAATAAAGCTTAAATCACACATTAAACCCCACACAGTAATAGTGGGAAACTTCAACAGCCCACTCTCACCACTGGGCAGGTCAGACAGAAAATTAACAGGGAAATAAGGGAAATAACAGATGTTGTAACTCAAATGGACTTAAGAGACATCTATAGGACATTACATTCAAAGATAAAAGAATATACTTTCTTCTCAGCACCTCATGGAACCTTCTTAAAAAGTGACCACATACTAGGTAGCAAAGCAAACTTCAACAGATACAAAAAAAAATGAAATAACCCCATGTATCGTATCAGATCACAATGGCTTACAATTAGATTTCAACAGCAACAGTAATTTCAGAAAACCCACAAACACATGGAAATTAAACAATACTCACCTGAATCATCAATGCATCATGTAAGAAATAAAGGAAGAAATTAAAGCTTTCCTAAAATTCAATGAAAATAAGCACAAAACATACCCAAATTTATGAGACAATGAAAACATGTTAAGAGGAGAGTTCATAGCACTAAATGCCTTTATAAATAAGCTGGAAAAGTCCCAAACTAGTGAGCTAACAGAACATTTGGAAACTCAAGAACAAAAAGAAGCAAACTCATCCAGTGGGACTAGATGACAGGAAATAATCAAATTGAAAGCTGAAATCAACAAAATAGAAACAAAAAAGAAAATACAAAGAATCAGAGAGGAAGAGTTGATTCTTTGAGAAAATCAACAAAATAAACAAACTTTGACCCAAACTAGCCAAAAAGCCGATGCAAAATATGAAAGTTAACAAAATCAGAAATGAAAAGAGGGACATAACAACAGACATGAAGGAAATCCAGAAAATCATTAGGTCATCTTTCAAAACCTGTACTTCACAAAAGTTGAAAACTTAAAAGAAATGGACAATTTTCTGGATATCTATTTACTAAAATTAAATCAAGACCAGATAAGCAAATTAAATAGACCTATAACTGCCAAAGAATTAGAAACAGTTATCAAAAGTCTCCCAACCAAAAAAGCTCAGGGTCAGATGGTTTCAGTTCAGAATTCTACAAATTTTCAAAGAACTAATACCAATACTCCTCAAATTGTTCCACACAATAGAAACAGAAGGAACATTGTCAAACTCTTTTTATAAGGCAACAATTTCCCTGATACCCAAACTACACAAAGGCATTACTAGGAAAGAATTACAGACCAACGCACTCACGAACACTGATGTAAAAATACTCAATAAAATACTGGCAAACCGAATCCAAGAACACATCAGAAAAATTATTCACCATGATCAAGTTGGCTTTATCCTAGAGATGAAGGGGGGTTCAACATATTAAAATCTGTCAATGTAATCCACCATATAAACAAATTGAAAACTAAAAAAACCACACATCATCATCTCATTAGATGCTGAAAAAGCCTTTGACAAAATGCAACATCTCTTCAAGATAAAGGTCTTGGAGAGAGCACGGATACAAGGAACATACCTAAACATAATAAAGGCAATACACAGCAAGCCAACAGCCAACATCAAACCAAAAGAAAAGAAACTCACAGCAATACCACTAAAATCAGGAAAAAGACAAAGTTGTCCACTTTTTCCATATCTATTCAATATAGTTCTTGAGGTTCTAGATAGAGCAATAAGACAACAAAAGGAGATCAAGGAGATACAAATCAGAAAAGACTTTCATTATTTGCTGATAATATGATACTTTACATAAGCGACCCCAAAAATTCTACCAACAAACTTCTACAACTCATAAACACCTTCAGTAATGTAGCAGGATACAAGATTAACTCAAAAAATCAGTAGCCCTCCTTTATATAAATGATACATGGACTGAGAGAGAAATCAGACAAACATCACCCTTCACAATAGCCACAAATAACATCAAATATCTTGGAGTAACTCTAACCAAACAAATGGAAGACCTGCATAACAAGAATCTTAAATTTTTGAAGAAAGAAATTAAAGAAGACACCAGAAAATGGAATGATTCCCCATGCTCTTGGGCAAGTAGAATTAACATAACAAAAATATCAATCTTACCAAAAAGCAATCTACAGATTCAATGCAATGCTCATCAAAATCCAAGCAAAATTCTTCACAGAACCTCAAAAGAACAATACTCAACTTCATATGGAAAAGCAAAAAACTCAGGTTAGCCAAAAAAAATTTCTGTACAATAAAGGAACTTCTGGATGTATCACAATCTCTTACTTCAAACTCTACTACAGAGCTACAGTACTGAAAACAGCCTGGTATTGGCATAAAAACAACAGGAGGACCAATGGAACCAAATTAAAGACCCAGATATCAATCCACACACCTACAAATACCTGTTTTTGACAAAGAAGCAAAAATATAAAAAGGAAAAAAAGCATCTTCAACAAATGGTGCTGTCATAACTGGATATCACCATGTAGAAGAATGAAAATAGATCCATAGCTATCCCCCTGCACAAAACTCAAGTCCAAATGGATCAAAGATCTCAACATAAGCCACCCACACTGAACCTCATAGAACAGAAAGTAATAAGTAGACACTTGAACACACTGGCACAGGAAACCACTTCCTAAATATAACCCCAGTAGCACACACACATTTCTCAACGTATAAATACAGCCTACACAGTCAGAGCCCCGCCCTCACTTTCATGTTAGCATGCCTGTTGGTGTTGCCCTGTTCAGGACTGGATTGGGCAGCCATGTTGATGAGATGTCATGGCTGTGGCTTCTCTGACATTACCAGGAGATGCATCCTCACAGATAACACCTTGTTCCTCTGGTCTTACACTCTTCCCACCTCCTCTTTCACATAATCGCTGCTCCTTAGGTGCAGAGGTGTTCTGTGGCTGTGTCAGTTGTGACCGGACGCCACACTCCATCATGTGTGCTCTGAATTTTGAGCAGCTGCAGTGTTTTGTAATGGCCTCCATCTTATTCTGAGAAGTTTTCAATTGAAGGGTGATATTCTTAATTAAGAAAATATTTCCACTCTCTAAAAAGAGTGGTTTTCCCCATTAGAATTTCTAAGGAACTCAGTGTTCTCAAAGTTTCCATTCTTACCTACATTGTGACTGCTTCTCTAGCAAATACTTTTGTGATACAGAATAAGTCAAGTAATTTTTATTCTTTATTCATGCCTCCTGCAAACGAATAAAGACGCCATGGCAGATGAAGTGCAAAAGAAAACGCTAACCCATCCCAGCCTACATCATGGAAATGACAATGATAATGATATTTCACTTAAAATGGTAAATTAGGTTGCTAGCGGGCCATGGAGCATAAAGTGAACAGTCAGGCAGCGCAGGATACACGGTCACCCACCTGTGGTGTGATGTCTACCAACTCTGCCTCGGAGTTTCCATTTTAAAGGAGAGTAAAAAGTTAAGTACTCACTAAGATCAAGTTTGCCAGCATTATAGCTTTTCTTCTTCTTCCAATCTTTAGCTCATTTCAATGCATGCGGACTACATTTGCCAGGTTTTTTTTCTCAATAATAAATTCTGTCTTCACAGGCTTCCATGACATATAAGTAAAATATGTGATTTAAAAATCGGGCCTGGCAAGCAGAAACAGGTTTAGGAACAAAAGGGATCTCTCTTGGTTCATTGTAGAATCAGAATGGCAGGAGCCTGAGAGAGAAAAAACATAAAATTCAGAACAGTAAGCTTCCTTTTGAAAAGAAAGGTAACTTTAATGAGGATTGTGAAGCAAGGATTGACTTTATTCTTTTTCCTGGAATAATCAGGTAAATTGCTCTCCTTTGTAACATGCACCATAACTTGTGATGTACAAAATTATGAACTAGCCTTGTTTAGCTAAATCTAAAGATTCTGATTTGGATCATTAGACCATATTCAGCTCTCAGTATGCTCTGATACCACATATTTAAGGAAAGAAGCCCCTCAGATATGTGCACTACACTTTAAGCTGTAGCTCTTAACTCCAACTCTTGTATACAGTTGCGAGTTCTCAGAAATGTAAGCATTTCACAAACACATCATCAGGTCTAGCAGACAAAAGAGGGGATTCTTCTGAGTTTGTGCTCACTACCCCTTACAGAAAGAATAAACTTGCAAATACTTCTTGTAGACCTGATCATTCATAGGCATAGATGCAGATATAGATGATATAGATATAGATGATGTGGATATAGATATAGATAATCTCCACAATTTCATACTCTTAAAAACCAATGAGTTAATAAACAAATTATAGAGAATAAATAAATCTATGGTAAAAATGAATGAGTCAGACTTTCTGTACTCAGAGGGAAGAAAACAATTCCCACAAAAACTTTGAAGCCTCATGTCCAGTCCAGTGTCTTATCTAAATTAGACAAGGGTAAGGCACAAAAGCTTGTCTCACCCAAGGCAAATTGCTCTTATCTGTGAACCAGTGAGAGCAAGCACGCTTACAATATGCAATGATGGGATATAAACTGGATACTATCAAGGGAATGGGAGATATAAATAAGAAGAAAGGAATTGGCAGGTCACAAGTCTAAACCAAATGAGTTGAATAATGTCAAATATTTATTTTATTTTTCTTAGTTTTCATACATATTGTATATTTAGCATATTCCCACCTATAACCCTCAACCTCCATTTCCCACCTCAACCCCTTCTGCTGATAGTCCTTGCTGCCTTTTTTTTTTTTTGATTTTTCGAGACAGGGTTTCTCCATAGCTTTTTTTTTTTTTTGGTTCCTGTCCTGGAACTAGCTTTTGTAGACCAGGCTGGCCTCGAACTCACAGAGATCTGCCTGCCTCTGCCTCCCAAGTGCTGGGATTAAAGGCATGCGCCACCACCACCCGGCTCCTTGCTGTCTTTATAAACAATTCGTCTTCTATTTTTACATTAAATCAAGGTAGAGAATAATATGTGAATGCATGTGATGACTTCCAGATGACGCTGCGATGAGGTTCATCCCCTAAGACAGAGAGTATCCTACCTCCATGTCTTCTGGACAAAGTCAAGACCACAGATCACATGGATTGGAGTCAGTTGCCTGTCATGTTTCCTGATTAGTACTGCATAGCGTGACTCTACAGTTGTAGGGTCTCAGGAGCATCCTGCCCCCATGACTTTACTAGACATCACCCTTACAGGGTCCCTGTTGGAAGAGATGCTCTGTGACAGCTAGATGTAGGAGTCCACGCCACTGCAGCTGTTTCTTTCAGAGCCTTAGCCTTGCTAACACCATGTGGACACTGCTCCGATTTATGGTTCACATCCTAAGGAACAAGGATCCAAGTTGCACTTGAATTCGCTAGTCAGGGACACACTGTTTTGTAAAGCTCTTCTATTAACTTGTTTTTGCTGTTGTTGTTGTTGTTTGCTATATTCTTGCATTCCCCACCCTCACAATTGATTCTGCTTACAGGCCCAAGGCTAACAAATGCCCTCCCTGCCTTCTGTCAGCCAGGAGTCAGGGACACCCTTACTACAAGCATGTTTGACAGATGACTTGTCAGTTGTATGCTGTAGAATTATCTCTCTTCTTCTCTTGTGCACAGCTCCTTGCTCTGTTTTATGAGCCTACTCTTCCCTATGATGCCTGCTATGTTGCTGTCTGTCTGTCTATGTCATTACTAACTTTTGTAGTAAAGTAAATTTCTTATTCAAATAGTAATCTGTCTCAGTGTTCTCTTTAGAGCCAAAACCCAAAACCTTTTGGAGCTCCCCTGAGCAATATGGCAGTTGTTACATAGAGATGAGGGAGGGAGAGGTTTAAAGAAAGAACAAGAAATCCAGTCCCCAAATACCCTGGGCCTTCCTGTGGAATCATTCGGCCTGCAAGGCTCCAGCAGCCGAGGCCTGTGATCGGTGCAGCCGGCGAGAATAGCTATGAAATGCCTCTCTGACCCTTGCCCTACTCTTAATGTCTAGGATGTGACTCTCCCTTATCTGTTCTCTTTATCAAAAAAGAAGACCCTTTTTCTCCTCCTAAACATTTTTCATCTTTTATTTTTCCCAACTTGGGATTTTCTACATCTTTAGAGTCCGTTTCCCTATAAATTGAAAATTCTATCCTCAAATGACTGCTCTCCTGGCATTAAACTGTTAGCTATGAAGAGAAGTCGACCATCGCCCTGAATGAATTGTCTAGCGGCTTCTCCTACCCAATATCTTAGTTCACTGGTCTTGAGTAGCGCCTAGGGCATAATTCAGCCATGCTCTTTGCCACTTCTTAACAAGGGCTGTTGTTCCTCCCGTTTTTAATCATAAAACCTTCATTCCGGCTAAGGCTGCATCAGAATGCTCTTTTCTGACCAGATTTCTATCAGCATTTTGGCTGTAAGCACTGAGGTGATCTCTAGGAGTAAAGGACATCATCTGCAGCTCTTCTCTTCTCTCCAGGATCCCCTTCCTGCTCCGCTCATAGCAACAGAGGCTTTTCCCACCATTCTCATCAGAACTGTCCCAGCCTCTACCCAGTACCCAGCTCCGGAGCTGCTGTCACACCGTAAGGTATCTGTTCACGTCACAGCCGACTTGTCTTTGCATTACTGCATTGTGTTACTATAACAAAATGCTACAGCCTGGAGAATTTATTTTAAAAAACATAAATTTATCTTTCACAGTTCAGAAGCTGAGTCCAAGATGAGGGAATAGCAGGCACAGTTGCCTTAAGGACTGCTTTCTACTTCCAAGAGGGCATCTTGAATACTGGGTCCATACATGGTAGAAAATAAAAGGGCAGATCAAGCTCTTTTGGCTTTGATGACCTAAACACCACCCACAAAACCCCGGTGCCCAGCGCAGCTGCACTGGGGATTAAGTTTGCAACATATGAGTTTTAGGGAGACATTTAGATGCTACTAAGTGGGATGGCTGTCAGCACCCTAAGGCCATGTGGATAATGAGGCCAGGAAAAGAACTAGTAGTATTGCGATTGTCCTACCATGGTTCTGTTGGTAAAATTGTGGCAATTTAACAGCCCCAATGAAAATAATCCTCCTCATGATGAAAAGAGTACATCTGTTAAAGCGTTTCTTCCTCCACCCTCTCTGGAAGTAAAAATTGTCGGAACATGGATACCCTGCTCCAGCCCTGGGAACTCTCTGTAGATAATCTTTATATTGTGTTCTATCTTTATATTGATTTTCTGAGAGGTACGTAGGATAGTAAAAGAAAATGCTGTTGTCAAGAAGAATCTACTGTGTGCAAAGGAATTCTTCCTACCTTGCTGGATGCCCTGGATAGCCCTGGGAGTTGCATATCTTTCTAGTCATTTTCAGAGAAAAATTAAAATCTAGACCATAAGTATCTTGTTCTGAGACACACATCTCAGGAAGCTGAGACAGTCTTTGACTGTCAATAAAATTCTTGGGGACAGAGTATATTCCAGAAGGGCAGAGACTCAGAGGACAAAGACACAGACAATATCTGACAGATCTCATAAGGCAGCCAGATAGGTTGGCCGCAAGCATCTTTACTGATAAAGTTAAAGCAAAGGGTACCTCGCTCATATTGAACACAAGGTTCTATCTTTACAGTTCACAGTTCTTCAGGACAGACCCTGTATTTTACCAGCCAGGGACTTTGTGGTATTTAATCTTCAGGGCCAGGTTGGTCTTCATTGCCAGTTTGATGGGATTTGAACTCATCATGGGAAGAAACCTCTGAACCTGGACGTGTCAATGAGAGATTTTCTAGATTAGGATAATTGTAGTAGATGGCCCACTGTGAGTGTAAGGGGCACCACTTCCAGGGGTCCAAGACGGGATTAAAAAAAAAGAAAAAGGTCTGAGCAGCAACATCCCACACTCTGCTTCCTGACCCAGGTACTGTGTGACCGGTTGCCTCACGCCCTGCTGTCTGGACCCTACTATAGTGGACTCAAACTCTAGCCAAAATAAACCTATGTTGCTTTGGTCTGGTAATTTTGGCCTGGATTTTGTTGCAGCAACTGGACAAAGTAACCACTGCAGACTTGAAATTCACGTTGTCATCACAAATAAAAACACAGCAATGTGGTTGAGAAGGGATTCTGGAAAATCTTAGAATCTCTAGAGCATGAAACTGTGAAGACCACCCAAGAAGACCCCCAGGAGAAGGGCACGGAAACAACTCCCCAACTGTGCCCATTCCTCTGCTTCTCTGTCCACTGGGAAAAAGTATCAGAAAATGCATACATAGTATCTCACACTGTGAAGGTATTCAGGGACCACAACATCCCCTTTCTGCTGACCTTAGCACATGCCGCCCTCCTGAAACACCCACGGAAAGCGCTTGGCTCCAGACTGTCCATGCAGCAGCATGAGGTGTAGGATCTTGGAGGTCGATTTCTATCATATCCTCCACATTTTCTGCAGTCACTGGATAGTGGACAGGGGTTGTATTAAAGCGCAACTTGAATAGAATGTGGATGCTTAAGTAGATGAGGGGACTAAAAACCAGCCAGTTATTATCTGCACATCTTTAAGTCTCTCCCTAAGCTGCAAATATGCAATAAAATTTTGTCTTTTCTGTGTTCTAGGCATTGGCAGCATATGTGAATTTCATTACAATTATGAGATGGATCACTGTGTTGTGAATAAGTACTTTTATTTAAGTGTAGGGCTTAGAAAAGCCTTTAGTAGTAATGGCACTGTCTGGTGTTTATTTTTAAAATAGCATATGTTCACAGCTTGAAACAGTATCAAAATATGGATAACCATTGATATCAGTGCATGTGTGTGTGCGTGTGTGCATGCATGTGCTCTGCCAACTCTGTATACAATTACATGAAACTTTATTTTTACAAAAACGAGAACATACCCTAAGTGGTCTTCACAAATCAGAAGAAAATCAATGTAAAATAGGCTTCCCACAATGTTTTTTTTTCAAACATTAAAACAAGTTATAAAGTGAAGAGAAAAACCTTTAAAGACTCCTTTTACTAACAGGACAATATGTAAAGTGAAGAAGCATCTTTGGCTTGTTATCTTCACGTCTCCAAAGAAAAACTAAGATAATATCACAGTTTACAGCTCTGGTGAGAACTGAACCAATTTGAGGCTTTCTCAGAGGCCCTGAGGCAAAGACAAAAGGAACATAGTTCTGGGACCATGTTCAGGCCTTCCTCTCTGAAGAGACTGGAGTTCTCAGTCCCAAGACTGCTGCATGCTCAGCTTGTAATGCTCTTGAGATACCCTGTATCCCTCCTCGAACACACTGCTTGATCGGCCTCCTGCTTATTTTGTCCCATTGTGCAATAGTTTCTGCTGACTTCATCCCATTTCTCCCCTGTAAAGAGCACAAGGTGCTGGACTTCTTAATAAAGTTGGTTGGCATTGGACAAAGCTTGTGACAGACCTTTTAAGCTCAGATGGTACCTTCTCTGTCTTCTGTGTTCTCTCTCTCTCTCTCTCTCTCTCTCTCTCTCTCTCTCGCATGCCCTGGTCCATTGTCTATCGAGAACCTGTCCCTGAAGAACAGCATGCTGATCCATGTCACAATTCTTTACCAACACATACAGAAGGGGATTTTATTGTTCTGTAAAGTTTGCAGGAGAACAGAGGGATCTGTAAATTGTTGTAGTCAGCAAGATAGTCTAGGCTCAGGAAGACAAGGGCCGCTTGCTCTCCCTCAGAGCTTCTAATGTTTGTGTGTGTGCCATTATGTGGGAGAGGGTGTGGGTAGAGGGAAGGAAACCAGAAGGGATCCATGAGAGGAGAAAAGGACGTTTTAAGGAAAAGAGTTGGAGAGAGTGATGGAACATGGCATGCAGATGAGGCAGTGGAAACGGAACTATGGGACAGAAGGGGACAAACCGATAGACTGAGGAGACAAGAAAGAGGAGGAAGGAGGATCTGCCAAAACAATCTATGAAAGTTACAAGAAGAAATCTGTTACTTCGTATGCTAATTTAAAGTATCATATGCCAAGAGTCGCTGACTTACAATTTACAACTTTTCAATTTATTATTTTTGATACAACTATTGATTTTCCACTTTACTGAAAGTCATTTACATTAAGCAGAAACCAAAGCTCACCTTATAGATTTTGATGTTTTCCTAGTGGCATGTCACAAACTCCTGACTCAGGAGTAGGCTGGAGCTGTGAACCTCAGGGTCGCAGTTGTGACGGGAGAGCTCCAACACTGCATAACGTCGTCTGTTGCTAAGCTACCATTTGGAAGGCCAAGTATCTCTACTTCCAGGGGGTTGGTTGGGACATAACCCATCATACGTGGAGGAGCATCTTCACAGGCAGAGGCTAAATTGTTTCCCCTGGAATTAAAATCTCATTAGTGCTTTAGACTGGGATGAGTCCCTCCCACGCTTCCACATTACAGAGCTCCTGACCTATGCCTTCACCTTTCAGCTCAGCTCCTCTTCCAAACACCAGCTGTGACCTTAAAATGAACCTATTTGAATCTCATCTTGCTTATCCTAGCACATGGACCAAACTCTAACTTTCCATTAGTCTCTGGAACTCTGATTATTCTGTCTCTCCCTAAGCTTTGTATCTATAGGTGGACTACTTGGATCTAGCCTATTACATTTTATTTACACAAGAGAAAAAACTCAGCAATGCCATGAAACTTTCAAAGTGTGACTCTCAAGTAGTGCACAGCATTTAGGTAATTTAAGTAGACGACCTCTCAGGATTGGTGCTGTGTTTTCCTGTGGGTGTAAGGAGAGTATGTTAGCCTGCCTTTAAAAACCATGCTGATTTCATCAAGTGGCCTTTGTAGATTCTGCTTTGAGATCCATGACTTCACTAGCCCTGGGCAGTTGGTTAGGTTTCCCGTACCAGGCATGATTTCCCTCTTGTTGCCTGGGCTTTAACTCCAGTTAGAAAGCTGTTAGTGACCACCAAGACACGGGTGTGTCACTGTAGACAGATGCCCCATGTGAACATATACAAAACCGAGCAAGCCTCCTTTCCTTGGCAATTGTTTGAAAAATGAAACTAATTACATCAGTAAGTCTTAGATTAGCCTTAATTGGCATATGAACCAAGTCCCAGTCAAGAGTGACATAATTGTTTCCTCTCTTTCTGCTCCTTTCCATGGCAACTTGTCACAGCAGGGTTTTCATGAGTTTATGGATCTTTTGGAGTTTTATTTTGATTTCTTAGGCAGGGTCCACTATGTAGCCTACACTTGTTTGAACTCATGTTCCTCATGCCTCCGTCTCCCATGTTCAGGATTACACGTATGTGCTAGTATATCAGATGCCCTTCTTGTCTCTGTGACCAAATATCTGACAAAGCAACCTAAGGAGGGAAGATTTACTTTGGATCTGATCTGACAGTATGTAGTACATGGTGGAAAGAAAAACAGTGTGGACTTCACGTCTGTGAGAGCATGTGGCTGGCACTGCTCACACACGTGTGGACTTCATGTCTGTGAATGTGGCTGACGCGGCTCACATGTGTGGACTTCACGTCTGTGAGAGCATGTGGCTTGCACGGCTTCTTAATAAAGTTGGTTGGCATTGGACAAAGCTTGTGACAGACCTTTTAAGCTCAGATGGTACCTTCTCTGTCTTCTGTGTTCTCTCTCTCTCTCTCTCTCTCTCTCTCTCTCTCTCTCTCGCATGCCCTGGTCCATTGTCTATCGAGAACCTGTCCCTGAAGAACAGCATGCTGATCCATGTCACAATTCTTTACCAACACATACAGAAGGGGATTTTATTGTTCTGTAAAGTTTGCAGGAGAACAGAGGGATCTGTAAATTGTTGTAGTCAGCAAGATAGTCTAGGCTCAGGAAGACAAGGGCCGCTTGCTCTCCCTCAGAGCTTCTAATGTTTGTGTGTGTGCCATTATGTGGGAGAGGGTGTGGGTAGAGGGAAGGAAACCAGAAGGGATCCATGAGAGGAGAAAAGGACGTTTTAAGGAAAAGAGTTGGAGAGAGTGATGGAACATGGCATGCAGATGAGGCAGTGGAAACGGAACTATG
>NC_022027.1:52305252-52312813 GCF_000317375.1 Microtus ochrogaster | reverse complement strand
TGTCTGTGAATGTGGCTGGCACTACTCACACCGTGATGGCCAGGGAGTATCTGGCTTTCTTGCTTTTCCCATGTGTTCCTTCTAACACCCTAGCCCATATGATCATAGACCTTCATTTAGGGTAAATTCACCCTTTCAGCTATATGTCTGTGGAAATATCCTCACAAGGTACCAGAAGTAAGTCTCTGCGTTGATTTTAACTTATAGCGAACATTAATAATCACTTGTTCACCCTATGTCCACTTAACACCAAAACATGTTATTTTTAAACAATGGCATTTCAATTCTAGCCTCTAAAGTTAATCTCACATCAAAGTGTTTCTAGCTCATCTGACATTTTGCCTGCTCTTGAGACTCTTTCCCTCCTATTGGGTTGTTTTGGCCGGTCTCAATATTCACCTCCTCTTGGATCATATTTTGTCTCGTTTGGCTGTCGTCTTTTGGGGACCTTCTCTTTTTCGAAAAGGAAACAGAAGGGGAGTTGATCTGTGGGAGAAGGGAGGTCAGGGGAGCTAGGAGGCATGGAGGAAAGGAAAATTGTGGTTGGGGTATATTGTTTAAGTGATTATACTTTCAATTTTTAAAGAAGTTCATAATCTAACAGATAAAATTTTGGAAGCCATTAAGTCTATAGCAGGCACTTGAAACCCTGAAACTAATCAGAATCCCCACCACCAGGGAAAGTAACTATAGATTTGAGGCACTGAAAACATAAACTCGGAGCACTCCAACTCTTAGGGATGAGCTAAAGAAATGGAGAGGCCAAGCAGAAGAGTAAATTCAGAAACTAAACTGAGACGCAAGCAGAGAGCAATGCAGGAGGAAAGGCAGAGTCTGCTAAAGATAAAAGCAGGTAGTAGAAAATGGAGCATTTCCTGTGGATTGCAGCTCTGGCCTCTGAAACATAAGACAAAGCCATCAACTAAGGTAGGAATGAGCGAGCAGTGCCTGAGGATGAGGAGAGGGGTGGTGGTGTGAAGTGGTCAGGAGTGAGCAGAGCCTGGGGCTGGGGATGAGAGGAGGGGTGTGAAGTCCTCAGGAGGGAGCAGTTCCTGTGCCTGGAGGAGAGGGAAAGTGGTGTGAAGTGGTCAGGAGTGAAAATGACACTGAAAACGGGAATTAGGATTTTCTCAGTGTTGGCAGCTATGGAGGCATGGGGTCACAGACACAGAACATGTGACGGTTGAGGGGGATAACTTGGATAGCATCCCCTCTAGGGCTCAAGAAACACCGTGGGAGAGGCAGAAAACGTCTAAGAGACAAAGAACTGGGAAATGTCACTGCACTCACAAACACACAGCAGTTAGCTATGGTTTCCTTGCACTGAGCCAGCACAGGTCCAACCCTGTCTCCAATCAGTCAGCTCATGGGCTCCACCCTTGCTGAACTATTGGCCACTAATAGATTCTGGGAGAGAGGGAATGTCATGGCATATCTGCGCACTGTGAAGACTTATTGCTGTGATCGGTTTAATAAAAAGTTGAAAGGCCAGTACCTAGGCAGGAGAGATAAGGTGGGACTTCCAGGCAGCGAGAGAATGGGGGAAAGAAAGCAGAGCTGCCAGCCAGACACTGAGGAAGCGGAATGGACAGAGTAAAGTAAACTGAGCCATGTAAAAGAACACAGATTAAAAGATATGGGATAGTTTAAGATAAAAGAACTTGTTAGGAACAAGCCTAAGTTAAGGCCGAGCTTTCATAATTAATAATAAGTCTCTATATTGTTGGGGTTTTGTGTGTGTGTGTGTGTGTGTGTGTGTGTGTGTGTGTGTGTGTGTGTGTGAGTTGGCAGCCCAAAGAAAAGCCATCTACAGGGCAACTGCTGTCTCAGAAAGAGGGAGGCGTTGTCTTCAGTCGTATGTCTACTGGTTAGCCCATCAGGCCCTAATTGCTAGTTCTAAACACACGGTCATGAAAATGCCTCTATTCAGACTAAGTGGTCTCAAGACAACATAAGAGGACATGAAGGTGACAGTGAGGTCTGTAGAGAAGAGGGAATGGTGGGACATAAGGAGGAAAGGACGGGACATAAAGGATGGCGTGGGTTGAAAATAATCAGAATGTGTTACATGTGCATAATGAAATTGCCAAATAAAAAATTAGTTAATAAACAGTTATATTGGGTTGTTAATTTCTAATTCCGCCTTTTTCATTTCTAAAATGCTTATTCGGTACCCCCTTTAATTGTGCTCTTGCTGTTGATTTCATCTTTGGACACTATCAGCTCATCTATTTGGAGTATTGTAATTTTCTTCTTTTACTTTATTGTTTATGATAATGATATTCCATTTTGGCTTTCTTATTTTATTTTCAGTGTCTGGATGCTGTGCGTGCATTTATGTCTGTGCACCATCTGTGTGCCTGGCACCTCAGAAACCAAAAAAGGGTTTTTAATTGAAATTACATGTGATTGTGAGCTGCCATGTGGTTTCTGGAACTCAAACCCAGGTCCTCTGAAAGAGCAGCAAGTACTCCTAACCAAAGCCCATCTCTCCATCTTTGCTTATGATACTCTTTATGTCTACTCACTTGGTCTGGCTTGTACCTTCACACATACCCATCGACCTTGGGTTGAGAGCTGTTCTCTGGAAGAGTGAGGCTCCGGAAGAAACCCTGAGCAGACATTCTGTGAATAGATGGGATTTTTTTTTCTTTACTTATTCACTATGTTAGATTTGGGGCGCTAGATTACTGAACATCCTAGCTACCAACAGATGTTTTCTCTTGTGTTGGAAAGTCTTACCACAGAGCAGCTATCTAGTTCTTATTGAGGGTTTCCTTATATCATCAGACTTGACTTAGGAAAATGAGAGAAAAGAGGAACAACCGTCATATTTAGATTATGTATGTTACAGCTTTGTTTTGCATATCCCTGCTTTCAGCTGTGCCCAAGGTCACAGTCTGTCATTAAACCCCTCTGGAAACAGCCTCCAGCGTCCATCACTGTGATCACAGAGCCTAACAAACTGAAGGAGGACACCTTACTACACACTCCTGTGCTCAGCCCACCTGCAGCTCCCCGTTCTCAGAAGCAAGAGAAATCCTGTTCTGGCTTGGGGACATGACTTAGCCCATCCACATGTTCCTCTCTTTTATCTCGAGGTTCTGTTTCTTCAGGTCTTCTTAGCTTGATACTCTTCCCCTACCTGAGTAAAGATCGCAGGGTATTTGCTTCATATGCTCCCTTTGCAGAGACACTTGCACGTCAATGTTGAGTGCAGCCCAACTCAAAATAGCTAAGCTACAGAGCCAAGCTATGTGTCTGTCTACCGAGAAAGAGATAAAGAAAATATGGTATACATATGGATTCGATTTCAGCTATAAACAATGAAATTGTGTTGTTTCCAGGAGGGTAGATGCAACTGGAGAGAATCATATTATGCAGAGTAAGCCAATCTCAGAAAGATAAATATTGCACATTTTTGCCCATTTGTGTATCCAGGATTGGAGGTAAGTACATAAAATGGTAAGTGTAGAGAAGGCGTGAAAGGAGAATCGAACTGCCCTTGGAGACAAAGGGGACTGGCAGGAGGGATGGCTGAAGGTGCTCAGACACCACAGTCCGAATATGCTCAAAGGACATTACATGCTTGCATTAAAAGTTCCTTCTGGATCCCAACACCATGCAGATCCGTTTAAATATATTATTAATAAAACAAAAATATTGTGGGACATGATGGAATAGTTGTGTAAATACACAAGTCCCCCCCAAAAAAGCATCTGTTTCCCGCTCTCAAATTCCAAATTACATTGTGTTTTCCACCTCTCTTAGTCTACTTTTGTTTGGGATATAACAGTTTTTATTAAATCTGCATTGCCATTTTCTGCAGTGTTCAATGACAGTGAAAGTGAATTCATATAAGCTGTCCATCTTACTTAATAAGAACTTGCCTCATTCATCTTTAATCTGTATTATAGTATGAGCTACGAGTCACTTTGGGTACATTTTATTATTAGGTCTTCTTATATTTTCAAAGACTAAATGAAAATTTTTGGTAGCATAAGCTCTCTCATCCATTACTTATCTGTCCATGCACTGAACTCATTCTAACACAACAATGACATTCCTTCTGGTCTACCACCACATCTGTGATATTAAGATTGAGTTATAGTTCTAATAAAGTTTGGTATTCATTGTTCTTCTGAGAAGAGCCTAAAATAGATAACGGCAGCAAATTTAATATCACATGTCGTCTTTTTTACAGAATTGAAGATGCTGTTCTCTTTAAAAATCTAGTTACAGAAATATCTAATCTCATCTTTTCCTCTAGTTCATGACAGGAACCATCAGTAACCAGTAAACGTGGATCATATTAATGCTTTCTAAACATGCAGCAGCCGTCAATAAGATCATTCGTTACTAGGTGAAGTACATGGAGCACTATGGACAGATGGGGGTACCAAACGCATGTGCCATCTCAATGACATGCACGTGACTGCAATCACCCTGGCAGCCAAGCCCGACATATGGCTAAATATCAATTACAGGGACTGAGAGGCATCTATGGCTCTGTAACTCCCGTTACTCACAGTTTGATTGTAATGGGATCTGAACAAAGAGGGTGAAGGATAACAATGGGTTTTTGTTTCTTTCTCTCTTTGTTCTTTCTTTCTGTTTTGAAACAGGGTCCTAATATATAGTCTTGGCTGACCTAGAATGCCTATATAGACCAACTTGCCCTTGATCTCATAGATATCCATATGTTTTTGACTCCTGAGTGCTGGTGTTAAAGATGTACGTCATCATACCTGGCATGTACTTTTTTTAATTTTTTAATTAATTCTCTTATATTTTATGCAATATGCCTTGATCATATTCATCTTTGCCCTGCCTCCTCTCAGAGACACCTGTCTTCCCTACTGCCCTAGCTAGGGTTTCTATTGTTGTGAAGAGACACCATACCATAGAAACTCTTATAAGGAAAACATTTAATCTTATAAGGAAAAGATTTAACTGTGGTGTCTCACTTACAGTTCAGAAGTTTGGTCTATCATCACCATAGTGAGAAACAAGGCAGCACACAGGCAGACATGGTGCTGAAGCTGAGAGCCTTTACATCTTGACTCACAGGCAAGAGAAAGTGGTCTAAGACACTGGGTGTGTCTTGAGCATATATGAGATCTCAAAGCCTGGCTCTACAGTGAATGACACACTTCCTCAAACAAAGTCACACCTCCTAATAGTGCCATTTCCTTTGGGGCCCACAAATCATCACACCTACCCATCCAACTTTTCGTCTTCTTTTTTTTTTTTTTAACACCAATGGAGTTCAGTTTCTGCTACCCATATATTCTTGGATATGTGACCTTCCACTGAAGGGTGGTTGACTTACAGGCTACACTCCTAAAGAAAACAAACTCCTCCTTGCCCAGTAGCTAACAATCTCCAGTTATGGGTAGGACATTGTGCTTGCCTCCTCTCTGCATGCTGCACTTTGGTCTTGCTTGGACTTGTACAGGATTTGGGGCATGCTGTCAGGACCGCTACAAGTGCAGGTGCAGCTGAAATATTGTGGCCAGAAGACACCGTTTTCTTGTAGTCATCCTCAACCTTACCACTCTTTCCTTCCCAAAATGATCCATAAGCCTTGACAGGAGAATGATAGATGAGGGATGTCCCATTCAGGGCTGAATATCTGGCAGTCTCTTAATCTCTTTACCTTGATCAGTTGTGGATCTCTGTATTAATTGCCATCTACTACAAGAAGCTTCTCTGATGAGGGTCAAGATATATGTGTGTGTATTTATATCCCTATAAAAATAAGTCATTCAGAGTTCCTTGACCCCTTGTGGACTGATCTATTGAACACCATTCTTGGAAGCCAGTTTGGAAGGAGGAGAGAATGATCTGGGGTTCAGGAGCACAGTGCACATGAATCAGCTTCTGCCTGTTAGAATGCCTGTTCTGATTCATTAGATCAGTGACCTATGTTTTGTATTTTTAACAAGATCTCAGTAGTGCTGAGACTATTGACCACCAGAATTTACTTGGAGAAGTAAAATATAATCAGCTGCTTATATCTCTTTTCTCTCATTAAATTAAGAACTAATCCACACTCCCTACCAGCACTGTGCTATAAGCAGATTCTCCATAAAGTTCTTGGGTGGAATTTAGAGGAGCAGTACCCATGAAGAGAGAAAGAAACTGATTGCAGTCATCTATCTCCTTGAGTAAATGATAAATATTTGAAATTCTTTTTATTGTACCTATATGATTGAAACAACTTAATAAAATCTTTATTGGGAACATTCAGAGCTTTGCACAACACAAAAGGACACCGTAGTCCTTTTCATCTGAAGGAATGTAACTCGTCAGGAAGATAGGATATTAGCTGTGCAGTAGAAAATCTAAATATCAAATTTTAAGTGACGGTTGACAAGATCAATACCCAAATGATTGCTGTAGATGGCAGAGTACACTTAAATAAGGAAGTAGGAGGGTGAGGCTGGAGAAATCTTGAAAAGGTTGAAAAGATAGAGAATGAGAAAGTGGAAAGATGGGTGACTGAATTGAAAGATGGTGAGATGGATGGATGGATGGATGGATGAATGGATGGATGGATGGATGGAGAGAGGGATGGAAGGAAGGAGAGATGGAGGAATGGAGGAGAGGATGGATGGATAGATAGATGGGTGACATAGGGATGGACAGAGGGAGGAAGGGAATGAAGGAAGGAAGGAGGGAGAAATAGAGGGATGGAGGAATGGATGGGTGGATAGATGGATGATTGAGGAATGGAGGGAGGGAGGGAGGGAGGGGGTAAATGGAGATCTGGATGGATAGAGAGAGGGAAAGAGGGAAGAAGAGAGGGAGTGAAGGAAGGGTTGTAATAGGAGCTGCAAGGCTGAGTCCCCGGCACCCGGCCGCCCACATGGCTAGCTTATGCCCCGAGATAATTACACGGACACTGTATTCTTTTAAATACTGCCTGGCCCATTAGTTCCAGTTTCTTATTGGCTAGCTCTTACATATCGATCTAACCCATTTCTAATAATCTGTGTAGCTCCACGAGCTGGCTTACCAGGAAAGATCTTAACCTGTGTCTGTCTGGAGTGGGAGAATCATGGTGACTGCCTTGATTCAGCTTCTTTCTTCTAGCATGTTGCGGGAGGTCCTTCCGCTCCTCCAGCCTATAGCCGCGATACCAGCCCATTGGGGCGTGGTCTCTCTCTCTTTAAAAAAGCAGCCACTTCCCTCTCCTCTCTCTCTTCACTTCCTGCTCTGCTGGCGACTAGACTCCCTTCCTGGTTGTGCAGAGGGCTGTTGTCTGGGACAGTGATCTGTAAGTTTTTTCCCCTTTAAATAAATACCACCCTATTAATCATAATTCCAAACTGGTGTGGCATTGTTTGTGACTTACGTCTACACCAGCATTCTGTTCTGTTTACTCTGCCTACATAATTTTATGTCCTATTAAAGGGCCAAGGCAGTCTCTGATGTGGGAGTGATTTCTTATTAATAAAGAAACTGCCTAGACCCATTTCATAGGCCAACCCACAGGTAGGCGGAGAAAATAGAACAGGATGCTGGGAGAAAGAAGCTGAGTCAGTGAGTCGCCATG
>NC_022027.1:52303136-52305152 GCF_000317375.1 Microtus ochrogaster | reverse complement strand
GATGGATGGGTGAATGGAGAGATGGATGGATGTGCCTCGCTATGCCTTGGTACTGTGCAATGGACGGACAGATTAGCAGACTGATAGGTGGGTAGAATGAGTAGATAATCGAGCCTTCTCTCCAAGAGATGTACAGGATGTATGTACACATCCTTCTGATGTGTAGAAGCATATAAGTAGAACGTACTGATTGTTTCATTAGTTTGACCCATGGTATAATAGCCCCATTTATTCTACAGCACACATCTCAGCGCAGCCTATACCTCAGTACAAATAAGATGCTCTAACATTGTACTCTGACTCTTATGTTTTCATTTTATGTTTAAAATTCTCTTGGTGGCAAGAAAGCAGGCAGGATTATCTATCCCACGGGGCCTGTAAATTCAGTAGATAGCAACTAGTATTGCCCTTAAAATCAATCACATCCCAGAGTGCTTCAAAATGAACTTTAGCAAATAACACAACTGTGATAAAATTTGCATATCACATTTATGGTATATTTGAGGCTTGTTCCCCCCAGCTCAGCACTTGTCTCCTAAATGAGATTACCCATACTTGGTAGGAGCAGAGGTGAAGGGCCCTCCACTGAAAAGCCAGCCTGACTGAAACAGGAGCAGAGTGACTCTTTGTCCTCTGTAACCCTGGGGACAGTGTTCATGCAGATAGCAAAGCTGAAGCTAGATTTTGCAGTTTGAGTTTGGAGCAGGACACACAAGATATCAAGTAGGATTAGTTCTTCTCTTCCTGGTGATTTTATAGACAGAATATGCAGCCATTTAAGATTATAGAGCGGGAAGCTGTGGCTCATATTCTTTAAAGCCACAACAGTACAGTCGGGAGAGAAAAAAACTCGAAGGAATTCTCATGCTAACTTCTTCACATTCACTCCTTGAACAGATGTTTATCTCCTACCCCAGTGTGCATGCGCCTCACTGCTCTTTGCACTCTGAAAACCTCCTCCTTCTGTGCCTTTGTGCCTTGCTTCTCAAGACAGACCTGGGAGCAACTCTTAACATCTATGCACCAAACGCAAGGGCCCCAAGTTCATAAGAGAAACACTGCTCTGGCTAAAATCACACACTGACCCCCACACACTGATCATGGGAAACTTCAGTCCCCCATTTTTGCTAACAGACAGGTCATCCAGACAACAACTAAACAGAGAAATTCTGGAGCTAACTCTTGTTATAAACCAAAGGGACTTAACAGGTATTTAGAAAACATTTCACCCACACACAAGAGAATATACCTTCCTCTCAGCACCTCATAGAAATTTCTACAAAGTTGTCCACATATTCAGAAACAAAGGAAATCTCAGCAAATACAAGAAAATTGAAATAATACCCTGCATCCTAACTGAGCACCATGGATTAAAGCTGGGCATCAGCTACAACATAAAACTCACAAACTCATGGAGACTGAACAACTCACTACTGAGTGAAAAGAAGGCTAAGACAGAAATTAAGAAAGAAATTAAAAACTTCCTAGAACTGAATGAAAATGAAAATACAACATACCCGAATTTATGGAACAGAGTGAAGGCTGTTCTAAGAGGCAACATATCCGAACTTATGGAACAGAGTGAAGGCTGTTCTAAGAGGCAAGTGCATAGCATTAAATGCCTACATAAAGAAACTGGAGAGATACTATATTAGTAACTTAAAAGCATACCTAAAAACTATAGAGCAAAAAGAAAAATCACATCCAAAATGAGTGGACAATAGATAATCAAACTCCAAGCTGAAATTAATAAATAAAAACAAAGAATCAATGAAACAAAGAGTTGGTTCTTTGAGAAAAATCAATAATGACAAAATCTTAACCAAATTAACTAAAAGGTAGAGAGGAAGACCCAAGCTAACAAAATTAGAGATGAGTCAGGGATCATAACAACAGTTAGCAAGAGAATCCAGACAACCATAATGTTAGGACATTGAAGACAGAATTGAAGAAGATATCAAGTAGAAATATCTTCCATGCTAATGGGTCAGTAGGATTAAAAAGTAAAACTGTCCA
>NC_022027.1:52300357-52302159 GCF_000317375.1 Microtus ochrogaster | reverse complement strand
ACATTTTCTCAATGCCTACCATCCACCGGAGTTAAATCAAAATCAGACTTAAAAGACCTATAACTCCTAGTGATACAGAAGCAGTAATTAAATCTACCAACCAGTTTATTCCACCCACCCCCAAAAAAGGAAAGCTCAGGGCCAGATTGAGTCAGCACTTAATTCTACTAGACCGTCAAAGAAGATGTAACATCCACACTCCTCAAATTATTCCAAAATAGAAGCTGAAGAAACATTTCCAAATTCATTTTATAAGGCCCCAGTTACCCTGACACCTAAATGACATAAAGACCCAAAAAAAAAAGAAAATTATAGACCAGTGTCTCTTATGAACATAGATGCAACATTCTCAATAAAATACTTGCAAACCTTATGCAAAACACATTAAAAAGATCATCCACTATAATCAAGTAGGCTTTATCCCAGAGATGCAGAGATGGTCAATATATATAAACAGATAAATGTAATTCACCATATAAACAAACTAAAAGATAAAAACTACATGACATAGAAAGGTCTTTGACAGTATTCAGTGTCCCTTCATGATAAAAATCCCAGAGAGATTAGGGATATAAGGGGCATACTTCAACATAATAAAGTTAACTTACAGCAAACCTACAGCCAACATCAACCTAAATGTAAAGAAACTCCAAGAATTTCCACTAAAATTTGAAACATGATTGTCCACTCTCTCCATACCTATTCAATATAGTACTTGAAGGCTTAGCTAGAGCAGTAAGACAATTGTAGGATATCAAAGAGATGCAAATAAGAAGGGGAGATGTCCAAGCACCTTTATTTGCAGATGGTATGTTCACCTATATAAGTGACTTTAGAAATTCATCTGAGAAACTCCCCCAGCCAATAAACACTTGAAGTGAAGTAGCTGGATTAAAAAATAACTCACAAAATCAGTAGTTTTCCTATAAACAAATGACAAACAGAAAAAGAAACCAGGAAAACAACAACATTTACAATAGCCTCAAAAAAATGTTAAGTATCTCGAGATAACTCTAACCAAGCAAATGAAAGACTTGTATCACTAAAAATGTTAGGACATTGAAGACAGAATTGAAGAAGATATCAAGTAGAAATATCTTCCATGCTAATGGGTCAGTAGGATTAAAAAGTAAAACTGTCCATCCCACCAAAGCAATCTGCAGATTCAGTACAATTCCCATCAAACCTACAGTACAGATCTTGAAAGGATAACTTTCAGCTTCATATGGAAACATAAAATCCCAGAAAAACTAAAACAATCCTGAAAAGTAAAAGAAGTGCTAGAAATATCACCATATTCCATCTCAAGTTGTACTACAGAGGTATAGTAATAAAGACAGCAAGGTGTTGGCATAAAAACAGACACGTTGATCAATTGAATTAAATTAAACACCTAGACATAAATCCACATACCTATAGACACCTGATATTTTGATAAAGAAGCTAGAAATGTACCCTGGAAAAAGCACAACTGATTTATGAATGTCAAAATGTACACAGTCCTACTTAAATATACCAAAATAACTTTTAAGGTAAGTCTGTTTTTATAATCACATCTTGCTTTGAGGCCAAGTAAGTCACTATACTAATGGTATAAGTTTGACTAGTACATGTACAATAAAAACCATAAGAAAGTATGCAAGTGCTTGAGAAATGGCTCAAGGGTTCTAAGTGCTTGTAGCTCTCTGAGCATCAGCGTTCAGTTCTCAGCACCTACATCTGGTAGATCACAGGTTCCTAGTGTTCAGTTCTCAGCATCTACATCTGGTAGATCACAGGTTCCTAGTGTTCAGTTCTCAGCA
>NC_022027.1:52285850-52300087 GCF_000317375.1 Microtus ochrogaster | reverse complement strand
CACACACACAGACATGAGTAAATAATAAAATATAAACAGTTTTTAAAGACAATTTCTAAAAAGACATATGTAATCTCCTATAGTAGATTGGTAGATCCAAATTTCCCTCCTAAATGGACCCATTTTACATCTTTATTAAAAGTTTGGCTTGTGTTCTTTGGTCTAAGACTGGACAGAAAATCACCAGCCATCAGTAACTGAAACTCGATCTTCAAGGACTGAGGAGGAGGAGTGAGGAAAAGGACACCAGCACAATGTCAACAAGTTCAAACCCTGAGACACATGCTTGACCTCAGGGTCAACAATAGCCATGTGCATATTCCCTGTCAGATCTCAAAGGCCTACTGCTGCCGTGGTTAGCAGAGAGATGGAGAAGGAACACGGGGAGATGAGGGATGACTCAGTCCTAACAATCACATTGTAACTTCACAATCTTTTTTTTTTATGTTTTAATTTCCAAAACCCAAGTTTATAGACAGAAGCCGCCCAGCTAGCCCGTGAGTATAATCCATGTGCAAAGCTGTCAGTAAGCCACTGGGCTGGCGAAACCACATGTGGCTCATTTGGCTCTGATTTTAAGAAAATTCATTCCTTTCCTGGGTGTGCAGGTGAGTGGTGGAGAGCCGAGCGCAGCTGCTATACCAGCGGGGACTGGGTTTCAATGCTTTAGGGAACGTGGGCTAGAGAACTGCACTAAGCTCGGCAGGGCTCTCCTACCAACTAAGACGCCCCCATTTAGGTCCCCGTTGAACTCCGCTCTTCAAGCTTACATTGTGCAGATTCGTGTTTCAGTTGAGAGTACTCTCCAAAAGTTTCTTGAGTTGCTCTGTGGACGCTGTCTTTCTATTGTGTTGCCATGAGTGATCCTTGAATCCATAGCTGTGTTTAGTCCAAGGATTCTTTTCTTTTGTAGAAGTATTTGTAAAGCTGCAGCTCTCAACGGTCAGATTGTGTTCTTTGTAAACAACATCCTTGACTGTAATGGGTTTGCTTCTCAGTTCCTGTTGCAGAGTCCTAGAGCGGCTGCTAGCCAGTCAGGGTCTCAGTGGGAGGGGCTAAAGTCAGAAGAAGAGGTGAAGGTATACAGATAGCATCTAGGGATATTAAACCACAAAAGCAGGTTTGTGCTGGTTTGCCTCTGAGCATTATGTTCCCCTGGCAACTGGAATCCAGATCACATTCTTCTCAGCATGTCTCGGTCTGACTCTCACAGCTTAACGCTTCCTGAAGAGTTTTCATAAACGAACTTCTGAGCTGTTCCAGAGCAAAAAAGGCAAAAACGTTATCAGGCCCTTTATTCGTGTGAATAAAAAACATGATAAAAGTTTTGCTTCCAGTGATCTTTAGCTTGTAAACATTTTTCTTCCATGAGGCTGTCAGAGAATAAATACAAATCAAGAAAATTTACCAGTGGCGCCTGAGAGGGCAGGTTCAGGAGCTGTGTCCACTTCTCCTTGGTATAATCAAATCCTCAAGCAGAGGTCCCTTTCTCTTCTAGTGCCCTATGATCTCAGAGAAAAAACTCCAGGCTGTTAGGTTTGTCATTCATTGCTGGGGAATTTTCGAGATGGACTAGTAAACCAGTCGGCAGCCTCATTCATCCTGTTGGCACAGCCCACATTGCTCTCCCTGACTCCTTGCATCTGTCCCCACTGAGACAATTTCAGATTCCTCTTTTGGGAGTATAATCTTGGGACAGACTTTTTAAGATTCTCCTTCTTATTGACCTAAATTCTGAGAAGATCCTGATCATCCTAGCAACAGGGCGAGGGACATTTCCTGTGCTCCTGCCCCCGATCGTTGGGTCTTCGTCCTCTTTGTGAAAATGTCCTTCATTTCACTGGATTGCCTGTGTCTCCTGCAATACTAAAATATGGGCTTTTATTGCAGCCTGAGCATCTTTGGCCCCCAGCTCTGCACCCTCCTCATCCCAGACAGGAACCTCATCTAAGCAGGAGTGGTTCATTATCATCGCAGGAAACCTGTTAATGTTGGCTTTTCAGCATCACGCTTGAAGTGTGCTTTGATCTCAAGGTCCAGACACCTTCTCCAGCCCCGGCTATGTCCTGCCATACATTATAGAAGATGGATATGCCCAGATGGAGGAAGGACCAAGCTACCCTTGCTTTATACCTTGCTCTCTCTTCCCTTTTCTAGTGAATAACAGCCTTCTGACTTTCCCTTCTGACAAGTTTATCAGTTCCTGATAGAAAGAAACAGTCTATGTGAAACATGTGCACTAAAAAATAGTCCACCATTGAGTAGGTCTCCCCTTCTTCACTGGGAAATAAAGGAGAGGTATAAATATCTAAGAACATCAGACCTTGATGTGACCTTTTAAAATTAAATATCATCCTTTAACATGTGGAAATCTTATGTGGTAAGTTGTTTTCAGGTTGGCTACAGATCAGGCACACAACCCCAAACAGGATATGCTTGTGTGGCGTTAGCAGAATTAGAAATGCCAGACTGATATTCTAAAACACAGAAAGTGGCACTGAGGTCCCCTTTCTCTACTGGTGTTTAAATTCCCCTCTTGGTGTATATGAATTTGTGTACTTCTCTTTTTCTTTCTTTCTTCTTTATTCCTTCTTTTCTTCCTCCCTTCCTTCATCCTTCCTTTCTCTCTTTCTTGCGCACTTTCCTGTTTTCTCTGCCACCACAGTGTACATGACCTTGAACCATTCCCAGCCCATCATTATGGCCAGTCTACCGAGACGAATGTTCCATCCTCACCTGGACCTTTAGCGGCCTTTTCCTCTTAAGATTATGAGCAGCCAAATATGAATTTTTTTCCTGAAATACGGGTTTAGATTCCCTTGCCGGTTTGTCATGGAGACTGCCTAGCCAACTTCCCACTTGAATCCTACTCCGGCCTCTCTTCTAACCCAGTTTCTCCAGCTTCGACAAATCCTTTGTAAAACTGTCAATGATGGAGCTATTACTCCATCTGGAGCCAATGTCCCACTTTCTGCTCCAAGATCTTCACAGAGAACCCTGCCTCCTCCAGATCATGAGGCTTGTAACACCTGCCAAGGCTGTGTGCCACATGAGGTAACTCTCACCACTCCACAGAGAACAACACAGAACCATAACCAGCCTCCTGCAATTAGTAATATACCATAAAAGGAGAAATAAAATACAGAATAATATGTAATCATGCTGTGCATGAATCTAGCCATGAAAATGAAGGAAAACTACACTAGCGGTATGGAAAGGCACTCCTATGATAAAACAAGTATAAAAACAACATTCAAACATCATTTTAAAGAAACGGGTTCCAAAGGACGAGTGTGGGCTCTCACACGGGCGTTCTTCGAAAGCTCTGTGAGCTCTCCGTGGGTCACCCCAGAACATACAAGTAAAGCAGATGGATTGGGGAAAAAAAATACTTTTCAGTTTTTCACTATTTAACAAGTCTGACCTCGTTTATCAAAAGATTAATGCAATATTTCTATGTACATAGGGTGTAAAACCATGAAGAAATAACACTAGGTAAATATATGCTATCTGGAATCCTAAAGAAAATAATCTGTTTCTATTGTGTTTTATTATAATTAATATAAAATAAAGTGTGTGCTATCAAAGTAAAGGTTATCAAATAAAAAGAAGAAACTTCTTTCAAGGTCACTCAAAGACGTCTAGTTGATGTCACTAAACCATCTGTGGAAACAGTCTGCTTAATGAGGTTAAAATGGCAAGTTATACACCACGGGGGAAGTTATGCCATGAAAAATTACATATTAAAGATGCAGGCAAACACCAACATAAACATTGTAACCCAAAGCTGGGTGGAAAGAAACCCAGAAAGGACTACAAATAATTTCTTTCTCTTCCTCAGTAAAAATGCTCCATTTTCAAAGAAACGATCTCCTGAGAAAATTGGGAGCATGGAGATCACAGAGGAGGATAGAAGGAGAGAGGGGAGGAAGGGAGGAAGCAGAGAAAAATGTATAAAAATGATTTTTAAAAGTTTCATTTTCATCACTGTCCCAGAAATAGAAAGAAATTTCATTTGCTAACCACAGACACTGAGAGTAACAATTAATAAATGGGACCTCCTGAAACTGAAAAGTTTTTGTAAAGCAAAGGACACGGTCAACAAGACAAAATGACAGCCAACAGAATGGGAAAAGACCAACCCCACATCAGACAGAGGTCTGATCTCCAAAATATACAAAGAACTCAAGAAATTGGTCATCAAAAGAACTCATAATCCAATAAAAAAAAAATGGAGTACAGACCTAAACAGAGAACTCTCAACAGAGGAATCTAAAATGGCTAAAAGACACTTAAGGAAATGTTCAACATCCTTAGTCATCAGAGAAAAGCAAATCAAAACAACTCTAAGATTCCATCTTACACCTGTAAGAATGGCCAAGATCAAAAACACTGATGAAAACTTATGCTGGAGAGGTTGTGGGGGAAAAAAAACACTTCTGCATTGCTGGTGGAAATGCAAGCTGGTATAACCCCTTTGGATGTCAGTGTGGTGATTTCTCAGAAAATTAGAAAACAACCTTCCTCAAGACCCAGTAATACCACTTTTGGGTATATATATCCAAAGGATGCTCAATCGTGCCACAAGGACATGTGTTCAACTATGTTTATAGTAGCATTGTTTGTCATAGCCAGAACCTGGAAACAACCTAAATGCCACTTGACTGATGGATAAGGAAAACGTGGTAATTTACACAATGGAGTACTACACAGCAGAAAAAAATAACGACATCTTGAATTTTGCAGGAAAATGGATAGAGCTAGAAAACATTATTTTGAGTGAGGTAACCCAGAAACAGAAAGAAAATTATCACACGTACTTACTCATAGGTGGTTTTTAAACATAAAGCAAAGAAAGCCAGCCTACAAACCACAATCCCAGAGAACTTAGACAACAATGAGGACACTAAGAGAGACTTACATAGATCTAATCTACATGAGAAGTAGAAAAAGACAAGATCTCCTGAGTAAATTGGGAGCATGGGGACCTTGGGGTAGGGTTGAAGGGAAGAGGGAAGAGGCAAGAAGGGAATGAGAGAAAAATATAGAGCTCAATAAAAATATGTAAATAAATTCTTTAAAAAATAAAAGAAAAACTTTCTTTTGTTAAAAAATATGTAAATGTTTCTGGGAAATCTAATTGATCCCATTTAACAAGAAATATCAGACTGGGAGATGTACGGACAAGAAATGCTGAATAATTAACCTAGAAATGTTGAAGAGAGTAAGCATTGATGACAACCCAAGTGTGAGTGAAGGGACAGAAGCAAAATGGGAGACGAGGCTGCTCTGAATCTTTGAAGCATGCTTGCTTTTCCCCATTTCCTTTTACTGGGCCTTCTCTTCCCACTCTTTTCTAAATATTTTTAATTTTAAGAGTCCTCACTCAGTCAGAAATCCTTCTACTTTTTCCTGGATGGCTAATACTTTTTGAGTGACAGATTTATTTACAATTCCGACATAATTAAAGGGAGGAAGTGAAGGAAAAAAATCTAGAGATGTATTTGCATTTGTGACTGAGAAGTCAGTCTGGGGAGGGACATATACAAGGAATAGAAATGATTTGGTCAGCCACCAACCTGAGTTGCTGGCAGAAAGAAAGGACAGTGTGTTCAAGACCCTTCTGCTCTGCCTCACACCCCCATCCTTATTTATATGTAAATATTTGCAAATCTACCTACGGAAAGAGATATATATGTGATGTTTCTCCTAAGGTAGTGCCATTTTTTTCTTTTTGTTTGCTATCCACACAGCAAAATAACACTCAAAGTAGTAGAGATACACTCTCCCTCCCTCTCTTCACAGGGAAGTCAGGTGTGGCTGAGAGCCTTGTATTGAGTGAAAACCCTGTAAAACCTGTCCATGCCTTAAAATGTTCAATGGCAAGATTACCATCTAGTGGTAATGCCTACAGCCATGCCTAGATATGATAATCAAAGGCAGCCAGCAAGATGCTTTTGCAGAGCTAGAGAGAGTTTATTAGAATCTATTTGTGAGATTCCAAGAGCTATTTGGGGTTGCCAGAAAGGGAAACAGAAAAGCAAGTTGTGGCAGAGACCACCAAAGATCATATAATGAAAATATCCTCCAAATAGAAAGGAAATAGCAGGCTTCCAAAAGTGTGTAATAGTCTATAATAGATAAAACTATCTTTCACTCATAAAACTTGAGAGCTCGGGGAATGCAGATTTCATGTGCATGGGCCTTGCTCTTGCTTAACCAAGAAAATCCCGAGTTGAAACAGATTAACTGATGGTCTCTTCCCAGATCTACCTGACTGATGCTTATTTATGTCTTTCTGATCATTATATAGTCAGCAAAACACAGTTTTCTCCCTTGACAATGGGTATCTATCTACCTTGGTGTTGGTGTGGGAGGAGGTACCAATGTGAGTATTTATGAATTAGGATCTCAAAGTATAATCACATATTGATTGACTGTCAGGAATGAATTAATCAGAAGCATATCCTACCACCTGCCTTGTAGCTAGGAGATTGTCTGTAAGACATAATGGAATCTCTTTATAAAAATACATTCAGTTCATACTCTCAGCACCCACTGTGTTCCGTGATTTTACCAACATATGTAATAAATTCCTCCTTCCTAAACAGTGACTTCCACAGCCAGCTTGAGTCATTATTTCCACACCTGCGCTGTTTTTAGAACATTTTCTCCAGCCTTTGTATCTATTTCACGCCCCTTGCATTTGAACTGCCACCACCTTGAAGAGCATCCTCCCACGTTCCTTTTCTAGACTCCGGACTCCATCGGCACAGGTCACATTCACTGTCTGTTTCCTTCTCAAGAGTAAGTACTGGCCTCGTTGTTTTCAGTCCCCACAAGGAGCCGTGACACCGGCCTCTTATCTGCGTGGCTATCTTTATTAATGCCCCCTTCCCACTCTGCCACAGGAAGATGGGGTCATGTGGAGTTCTAAGCCGGGTGGCCGCCGAAACCTTGGACACGCTCTTCTGATAATGAGCACTAACGATGCATTAGCTTTCCTGATGAATGTGGTTCTGCTCCGTTTCATCTCACCTATTAATTTTGTTGCCAATATTCCCTTAAGGATGGTTATTTCCATAGATAATTTTTCAGGCTTTGATTTATTTCTTTTCACCATTTTACTAAACTTCTGCATGGTTTCTAACATGACATTTAACAAATACAGTGGCAAATATACTTTCTTTAATTTTAAAGAAAAACAGCAAAAGGGGCTAGAGGAATGGCCTCACGGTTTGCAGTGCTAGCTGTGAAGGCATGAGGACCTGAATGTGGACCCTTGGCAACATTGGGTGTGGCAGCACACATGTGTAAAGTCATCCTGGTGAGCATCCCTGGAGCTCAACTGTCAGCCAGCCTAGGCAACCCATGGGCTGCATGATCAGTAAGAAAATCTACTTCAAAAAATAATGTGGAATACTACAGAGAAAGACATCCAAGTCAACCTCCAACCTAGACACCCATGTGCATATGCAAACATGCACACACATGAGCATGAAGACACATCCACATAAGCATATGTGAACACTCACAAAAATGACAAAAAAATAAAATAAGTTATGTTCCCAAATGATTCTGTTCTCCTCATTAAGCAAATCTGTGTAAATACTTTATCTCCCCAGTGCTGTGGAGTGATCCTTCTCTACACTGTGAAGATGTGCTGCTCTCACTCTTAATAAAAAGCTGATTGGCTGATAGCTAGGCAGGATTTTCAAGGCAGAGAGAACGCTGGGCAGAAGGAGGATGGAGATGGAGGTGTCATGAACCAGTCGTAGAAGAAGCAACATGGGAAGTTAACAGATGAGGCAAATGAGCAGCACATAGATTAACAGGACTAATTTAAGTTGTAAGAGCAGGCTGGAGATAAGCCTAAGCTATCAGCTGAACAATTATAATTAATAATAAGTCCTGTGTGGTTATTTGGGGAGCAGCTGGTGGGACAGAGCTGATCAGCAGCCTAGATGGAAAACCCCACCTACACACCAGAATACCACGTGCACGGCTTTCAGTTCCAGAGTGATCCATTGTGGTAGGCAAGATATGGCAGCAAGCAGGAAGATATTTACAAGTTTACAAGAGCAGAAATCGGGTTGGACACACTACCTCCTCTCTCAGGAAACAGAGAGAATGAACAGGAAATGGAGCCAGGCAATAAATCCCCTAAACCCATATCAGGGGGTGCACCTCCAGTCAGTTCTACCTCTTTATAGTTGCCCACCTTCCCCAGCAATTCCTCCCATGAGCCCATAGGGGGCGCCTCACATTCAAATCACAACTCATACTAATGTGAAGCTGGGATTCTTGGTTTTATTAAGATGTGGATTGTGGCTTCTCAAGAAAGTATTACTTGTGTCATTTTATATAAGCGACGTCAACATTCATGGATTTTTCTAGCCACTGGGGCTCTGAAACCAATCCACATGACGCTGAGATGCCACTATACAAACTAGTGGGGTGAACCATGAAATATGGACTGAATTATTGAGCAAATATAACTGAAGTAGAGACTGGCTCGGAAGCTGAGGTAGCAGTGTATTGCTTGCAAATAGTTTGCAATAAGGAGAAAAAGAACTGGGCCTAGCAGGGGTTCAGCTTGTGTCTCTGTCTGGAAGAAAGAGGGGGCCAGAGGGCTGTGAGGCACTTGGGTTTGAATCTTAGATGATTTCAACTGGGGGTCAACTCTGTACAGCTGGCTCCTGGAATCACCTGTGAGCTTCTCTAAGTTTACCTGTAGATGTTTGAAGGTATGTTTTAGAATGGTGGGGACTCATTGGTTTACCCTCCAGCAATTAGAGCATCCTGTGTTGACCATCATCATCAGGTGAACTGAAGGTCTCAATCAGAGGGTGGCAAAAATCCACACAGTTCACAAAATGTCTGCTCTACAAATCAGCATACTACCCGATGTGGTGACACATTCCCTAGGCTTTGCTCCATGTTCTTTCATGACATGCTAATCTTTCCTTGTAGATGAATTTGAGCCCAAGAAAATGAAGCAAGAAAAACAACCACAGCAGCTTTGCTTTAAAAAGCAGTGCAGCAGAATGAATTGTATGCAGAATACTAAACTCTATTTGGTCTCACTCCTTTATGGAACCTCCTAAGTCGACCCTGGGTGAGATCCTGAGTTCCTCACACCGAGTCCCTCTCGTGGTTGTGTTATTTTCTTAAGGGAAAAGGTTTTTCTCTTTCCAGAAAGACTTTATGGAAGGAGAAAAAGAATTGGGCCTAGCAGGGGCTCAGCTTGTGTCTCTGGCACAGGAGCAAATTTAGACAAAATTGTGTAGCTGCTGTGTGTAATACAGTGAATTCTGTCTAGGACTTCTTTTAGTAAATAATAATAATAAAGCCTATTTTGTTAAACCTGAGATAGTTGGCTCTGAAAAGTAAATTGCCCGTGCTTTCATTTATATTCACATTCCTGAGACTTTTAGATTTTAGTTTTAGATTTTTAGTTTAGATAGTGCCTCAAGTAGCTAAGGTTCTTCTCACACTCACTGTGTAGAAGTGAATGACTTCTGATCCCCCTACCTCCACCTCCTGAGAACTGGAATTAAAGAAATGACAGTTGTATCTAGTTCATGTAGTCCTGGGAATTGACCACAGGGCTCAGTGCATTCTGGGAAAATGCCCCATCAACAGAGGCTTATCGCCAACTCCTCAAGACCATTCTTAGATGGAATATGGGTGCCAGGTCTTTGGTGTATTAAAGAATCTACTAATAAAGGCAGGGAGGCTGGGATTGGAGAGATGGCTCAGCAGTAAAGAGAACTATCTACTTTTCCAGGGGACCCACGTTTGATTCCCAGCATTCACACGGTGGCTCACAATCTTCTGTAGCTCCAGTTCTAGGAAATCCTTCATGACCACCAGGTACATATGTGATATACAGACATATGCCCAAGCAAAACACTTACATATAAATAAAAAATAAAACAATTAAATATCAGGGAAAACACAAGATATTGCAACCAAATGGCCCTCACAAACTATTTATTTGTTGATATAAAAAATAATCATGAATAGAGACTAGTCATGTGATATTTATACCTCAACAGAAAACTTATTTGTTCAATTTTTATTTGCCCTTCTATCAATCAATTGCCAATATTTAACACTGAGAAGGTAAAATACAAAATAGTTTTATTCAGGATCTTAGAAATTATAATTCTAGAAACTCAGATTCCAGGAAAACTAAAAGTGTTCTCTAAAGAAAGGGGAAAATAGAATTTGGACTTAAAAAAGCAAAACCTTAAAATCCCTGTCACAGGCAAACATTTGGTCCATGAGTCCACAGCTGATTGGTTAACTGGTTTTAGGCAGCTCAGCTTGGGCTAAGTGGAGCCTGTACAATGGTCTCTAAGTCTAGGGAGCTTCCTGAGATTTATCAAGGTCACTCACCAACAAGTTTAATTAATTAAAAGTCCTCACCTGAATGGGAAAAGGGAAAAGAAAGATTATGTGGGGATTAAGGGCAAAGGAAGGTGTGCAAGCAATCAGAGAGATGGGGGATAGCAAACATTAATACATATTTTATTTATTTTTGTTAGTATGCATACACGTGTGTATGCTATGTTTGTGTGTCTGTGTATACGCATGTGTGTATATGCTATGTGTGTGCTTGTGTTTGTCTATGTGTTTCTGTGTCTGTCTGTCTGTGTGTGCGTGTCTGTGTGTATGCTGTGTGTGTCTGTGTGTATGCATGTGTGTATATGTTATGTGTGTGTTTGTGTGTGTGTGTCTGTGTGTATATGTGTGTGTATGTATGCATGTCTATGTGTGTGTTTGTGTATATGTGTTTATATGTGTGGCATGTGTGTTTACCAGCAAAGGCCAGAAGAAGGCATCAAATCCCCTGGAGCTGAGTTACAGGTAGTTGTGAGCAGCTGGACATGATATCTGGAAGAGCAGCGAGGGCTTTCAACTGTGGAGCCATCTCCTAGCTCCAAAATTAAGAAAATCTGAAAAAGCTAAATGAAAATCTCTGTGACTCGGTGACTCTAGCTGGATCAGACCTGAAAGCCTCCTTCCTGTGATCGGGCTTCCATGGTTCTAGAGCCTCCTTCCTGCAATCTAACATCCATGGTTCTAGAGCCTCCTTCCTGTGGTCTAACTTTCATGGTTCTAGAACCTTTTTGCTGCAATCTAGCTTTTATAGTTCTGGAAAATACAAAGCACAATGCTATAGGGAAGGGAGCAATTAAACCATCCTTCCCAGCAGCAGCACCTACAAACCACAACTACCGGCATGGCAAGACAGGCAGAACAGTGCAAGAAGTGGCACTCACATAACAATAGCAACCAACAGCTGTAGAACTAGACTTCAGGCCCATTCAGCAACAGAGAAATCATGCCTGTTACTGAAAAATTAGCAGCTTCCTATGGCTAGTAAGGTCATAGACCTTAGAAGCGAATCTACTACTGACACTTTGCTAGACTAGCATAATTCCTAACTCCATTCTAAATCTTAATATTGCACCCACAGGTAAGTGTAACCATGAGTCCTCATCAAAGAAAGAAAGCTCTGTTTACTGATGAAAACCACAACCAGATACAGTTCAGAAATCAACAGATCATGGGGCACGCAGCCCCAGCAGATACATCGACATCACAGCTCCTGCCTGCCTCTATGACTCAGGAAACCTTGTAGACATGAAAACAGGAAGATTGTGTCAGAATAGAAGGAAGTCTGCTGTGAAACAGCAGCCAGAAATGGCTGCATACACAAGACCAGAGCAGTAGCAATCCCAATGGACATGTATGTTAATGGAGAAAGGGGGAAGTTTCACTGGTTCCCACCTATACACAAATCAGCACAGACAGCCAATAACTTCTGGGAGAAGGGGAATTGGCCTCTTCCAGGCGTCACGCCCATTAGTGGTTGCCTAATGCAGACTGGCCAGCACTGAAACAATATGCACACTAGCAACAAAATCAGACTCAGCGGGTTCAGAGTACATACATATGTCACACATACAGGTGTGTGTAACAATGATAATCAAAGAAAAGGAGATTTTAACAGCCTGAAAGTTAGGAGGACATGGGATATGTTTGAAGGACAGTAGTTGAAAGGGGCTGAAGGAAGGAAGGGGATAGAATGGTGTAGTTCTGTTTCAATTAAAAACACACTAAAATAATTAAAAGAAAAATATTTCAATGAAAGGAAAGTCAAACTAGGCTTTCTGTGACAAACCCTTCACACACACACACACACACACACACACACACACACACACACACACACACACACACACACGACCACCACAAGCCTAGAGCTACTGTGTACACCAGGTGCATTCTTCTTTTACGAGGCAGTTTCTTAGAGAAAGCCGCTTGCAGGCATTATTAAAATCCCACCGTGGATGGTCCTGGCGTGGGATCTCTATAATTTAAACATCCCCTTCACCAAATGCTCACATTACAAATAAATATGTCTACTGTTTCTGTACATCTATGAAGATGTGCTTTGTGTATCTGAGAGAAGAGGAGCAAACAAACAGAAATGTTGAGCTAGATCTGTTACATTCCAGCCCGTGGTTAACAAGTGCAGATGGGTTTGTTTCCTGATTAGCCACCGATGATAAGGAAGATAGTGAGAACTCAAAGCTCAGACTGTGCAAGAGTGAGCTATGGGCGTGGTATGACGGGATGAATGTACAAGTGAGTTTGTTGGGTATAGTGAGCACCAGCTGGGCACACAGGGAGAGCAGGCGGCATGACAAGCTTTCTAAAAGCGGAGGAGGGAAGGTCGTCTTGACCCCTGGATGAGAGATGAGAACGAAAGCACTGTCTTTAAGCTCTTCTGGAGCTAACTTTACTTTTCCCGGATGCCCTCTGATGGTTTAACTCAATATCCATAGCCACATAAATAAAACACTACTGCTCTTATCTGTGAACTATTCCTCTCTGTGTTGTTAAATCCATAGCTTAGTTTCTATGCTACATATGACACGACTAAAGACCCCAACAAATTTCATTTTTCTTTCAGTGAGATCTCCCAAGATTAATGTAAGCTACATGCAAAAAGAAAGCAGTATACCGGTCACATCCCTTGCTATCGTCTGTCAATTGGCTGCTGGTGCCACCTAGTGTCATACTGTGGCATAGCTTGACAAAACAACCTGTGGTGTCAGCTCTGAAAGGCAAGTTGTAATTATTGGTTTCTAATATAAATCAATTATTTTGAAGAAATATCCCATGATATGACATGTGTAGCAAGTCTTCCATAGAATAGCTTTAAGTTAAATAATTATTTTAACAATTAAAACCTATCAAAAGAAAAATCAAAACATAAACATTGTATCCTAGGATTCTAGTTCTTTTCTTTCCTCAAGATAAGGGCAACTCCATCCAGGAACAGAAAGCAAATTGGCTTAAAAATTAGCATTAAGAATATCTTTAAAAGCCGGGTGGCGGTGGCAGTGCCCGACTTTAATCCCAGCACTCGGGAGGCAGAGGCAGACGGATCTCTGTGAGTTCAAGGCCAGCCTGGTCTACAGAGCTAGTTCCAGGACAGGTTCCAAAGCTACAGAGAAACCCTGTCTCAATAAACCAAAAATAATAAATGCCTTTAATCTACCTGCATTTTTTTACATGTCGACACCCAGTTTTGCCAACACCGTTTGTTGAAGATACAGTAGAAAAACTTTGCATGCCCCTAATCTCTTAAGGCTACCATTACAGAACAGGAGGCAAATTGTAAATACAAAAGCAAACAAATCACAGTATCATGCCAGACAGCGAGAGCTCCAGAGGTCTACCATGAGAAGTGCATCAGAGTGAAGTGACAGGGAGCAACAGGAACTTTTCCTTCATCGACAAAAGAGAAAATGCCTAAGTGTGAAGATCTAGAAATAGAGCGTTCTTGTAGAGAATGAACAGGAAATGCACACGACCAAAAGCAGGGACTGGCTGAGCATGTTTTAGAAGAGACTAGCAGTGGCAGGGTTAGCTGAAGAGAGAAAACCAATAAAGGGTGGCAGGCTGGGAAAGACCCTTGGGAGGGAGAAGGGCAGCGTGACTTTGAAGACGTTGTGAGCACTCAGAACAGGAAGGGGATGTGAGCGCAGCTAAAGAGTCAGAGGGACTGGCTTACCTCACTCAGGATAGTGTTTTCTATTTCCATCATGGAGGTGCGTGGTCCTTGGACTTCCCACAGGTCAGGGAACCCTGATTGCTCTTCGAGCTGATGAGGGAGGGGGACTTGATTGGGGGAGGGGGAGGGAAATGGGAGG
>NC_022027.1:52283414-52285527 GCF_000317375.1 Microtus ochrogaster | reverse complement strand
GAGCATCATCCTCTGTACGAGTTTGTGGTTATAAAATAATTAGTAAAACAGCTTACATTTGTATTTATTTTCTAGGCCATACTTCTGTACCCCCCCCCTTTTTTTCCCTTCCTTAGGCCATTCCTTTAAAAATAAATCTGTTTGAGATGTAAAAAAAATAAAATAAAATAAAAAGAGGCAGAGGGAGTGAGCTGTGGTGCGGAGCAGGGAGCGGAGCCATTCGGAAAAGTATCCGAAAACTGCTCCCCGAGAAAATTCTGCTCAAATGTAACTAACCATGCAAGTCCTATCACCCGAATTCAGTCCTCTGAGGATCCCCAGAATATCTGGTCCTGAGAATTCTTCCTCCCTACACATGCATGGTGCACGTGCACCCTCACACGCACACAACCAAGGAAAAATTATAAGCAAAATATTAGTGAAATTAACATAATCCTCAAAGTGCCGAGCAAGAAAGGCAGTTGGGATGGCCAATGGGAATCAAACAGAGGTGAGGCTTTGAGAAGGGAGTATGTACGTTGTTACTATGGTTGCCATGTAGCTTATATTTAAAGTCATAAGACTGATGAGAAAGTAAAAAGCAAGAACTCTAGGGACTAGGTTTTGACTACTTCACTATCTAAAAAGAGGCTTATGGGAAAATATGTACTTGCCAAGCAGTGGTGGCACACATCTTTAATCCCGGCACTTGGGAAGCAGAGGTATACAGATCTCTGAGTTCAAGGCCAGCCTGGTCTACAGAGTGAGTTCCAGGATGTCCAGGGTTACACAGAGAAACCCTATCTTGAAAAGAAAAGAAGGAAGGAAGGAAGGAAGGAAGGAAGGAAGGAAGGAAGGAAGGAAGGAAGGAAAGAAGGAAAAAAAGGAAAGAAGGAAGGAAAAGAAAAGGTGCACTTGAGAGTTGCACAGGATAAAAAAGGAAAAATTAGAAGAAAACAAAAGGAATTCAAATAACTGCTAGTCTTTCTATCTAACTAGTAAGTCTCCTAAGTGAGCTGGCAGTTGACTGTGTAAGCTTCTTAATCATTTCACCACTGACAGCCATTAGAAATCTGTCTAAGAAATATCACAAAATCTTAAATTATACACCAAGAACTGGTGTCTAACTGACTCACGTCAATCATGCCATCAGTCAGAGTTATTTGCAGGTTCTTGTCTAGCTGTATTATTAAGTCCTCTTCCTTATCTACTTGACAGGCATACCTGTAATTGACAGGTGTGTGTTATACATCATTATCATTGACGAGGTTGCTCTTAGAAATAACAGGCTCTCTAAAATCATCTCACGGCGTAAACAGTAGGTCCGCCCTCCAAAAAGCCATTGCTACTTTTTAGACTAATGCAAAATTATACATTCCCCTGCTCTCAAGCTTGCTAGGTAAGATTTAAATATATTTCTTGCGTATTAGTCAGGCAGGGTGCTATCAGAAATTATCATAGACTGGGTGGGTTAAACAACAAAATTATTTCCCACAGATTGGGAAGCCAGGAAGTCCAAAATCTAGATGTGGTTGATTTTGTTCCTGGTGGGAGCTCTTTCTCACCTACTAACTTGGCTGCCTACTTCTGTGTCCCCATCTGGCAGAGTTCTCATCACCTAATTAGCATCCAAGTCCCACTCAAGATTTTGTTTAACTTAAACTTGCTTCTTTACTCCAAATACAGTTTCTTCCAGGGTCGAAGTCTGGGGAAGCACAATGCAGTCCCCAGCACTCTCATGAACTGATAGATAAACTGTAAAGTTGTGTGTGCATGTGCTGAGGGCATGTGACACAGAAGGCATGCCATCCCCAGAGTTACAGTTTGAAATTTGTTAAATACCAACAAGTTGTGTCATTCAATCACAAATATCCTAACCTATCATAGCAATGTAAGAGTGGTTAAAAAATTAATGCACTTGATTGACTCTGAAAACTGTTAAGTATCCCTGCTCTCCTGGAGCATGCATTCTAGCAAGGCCAGCAACACAGAAAATAAAAACACAGATAATTAATATGACAAATATGCCAATAAAATCCATCTTTATTATTATTTCTCCCTTTATCTCTTTGAATATAATAATGGTAAGATTTCAGACTAAGATGTTGGGTTTAAGTCCCCATGAACACACATA
>NC_022027.1:52278537-52281341 GCF_000317375.1 Microtus ochrogaster | reverse complement strand
ACAAAATGTGTCCATCCATCAGTAATTAAATATTCAGGGTCCCTTAATTTCTTTGAAGATGAGTATTTTCCTGTAGAGATAAGAAAAGAACCCTGCCTCCAACCTATCTATATTTCTTACCATCAGTATGCTCACCATCCTTATGAAAGAATTGTTATTTATCTTTTCCAAGTGGCTTCTCTTCTTCAAACCGAACCTTTATTCAGGCAGAATGGGCCTATGTGGCAGAGTGTGTCTCGGACTCGGCACTGGGGCCCGAGTCACGAACTAAAAAACAGCACCCGGGAGTGTGCTCTGTTAGCTAGCGGGCTACGCCACAGAACATTGTCATTATCGTGTTTGCACAGGTCACTTTTGCACTCTATATTTTTTTCCTTCAAAGATCCAAGAAAGATGCTATTTTTGCTTCTAGTAATAAGGCTGAACGGGAGAACTTTTTAAGTTTTGGGTGAGTTTACATCAACTGTTCATTTGATTGTGTCATAATTAGCTTTCATTGCCAACTTGACACAGCCTGGTTTACTCAAGAAGGGAGTCTCAATGGAAAGACAGTTTGGATCAGTTTGGCCTGAGTGCCTGTCTATGGGAATTTGCTTGATTGTCAATTGAACTGTGAGAGCCCAACTCCCTGTGTGAGATGCCACTTCTTGGGCAGGTTGTCTGGAGAAACCTGGCTAAGCATAGGTCTGCAGGCAAGCCAGCAAGTAGCATCCCTCTGTGATTTCTGATTAAGATTCCTGCTTGAGTTCCTGTCCTAACTGTTGTAAAATATTTGATTACACTATGTAAAGATATGTCACTATGGTTAGTTTAGGAAAAGTAAATGGTCAATAGGCACGATGTATAGTTGAGTCTTCCTGGACAGAAACAGCTCAGAGAAGAAAAAAGGTGGGGTTGCCAGGGAGATGCAGAGGAACTATAACATGCAGGAGAAGAGGTATAAGTCACGAGTGGTAACACATAGATTAATACAAATTGATTAATCTAAGTTATAAGAGCTAGTTAGAAACAAGCCTAAGCTAAGGCTGCACTTTCATGATTAATAATATGTCTCTGTGTCATTGTGAGCTGGCAGGCCCCCCACCAAAAAAAAACTCCATCTACATATTGTGCCCAATGTCTGGACATGTATTTTCACATAGGGCCTGAGAAAGTTGAAAGAAAAAAATAAAAGAAAAAAATGAACTTGGCTTTTTAGTAACCCAGTGCTTGTACAGAGGCATGGTTCTACCATATAGTAAGCACTTGGGCAACTGGCAGGCTGAGTAGAAGCAGGACATTAGGTAAAAAGGCTTGTCACAGCCCAGCAACTTCCCAGAGCTGAGGCAGTTAAATGCAGCTCCCAATTAACAGTTCGTGGCCAGGCCCTATGGGCATAAGGCTGAGTTCTCACAGGCGCAAGAACCAGCTGCCATTGCCATGTCCTAAAGGAAGATACAGGGCAGCTGGCTGGTTAAGGTTTGGCTCACATGATCAGAATTCCCTGCAGACACACAAAACGTCAGGTTCAGACCAAGAAAACCTCTAAATAGATACAGTATGCTTCAAAAATGTGCTTAGATGCTGAAGAAAGAAAAGAAAATGGGTATAGGCAGTCAAAGAAAAAAAAGTAATTTAAAATAATAAAGCCTTTAAAGAAAGAGTAAGTAATGTAAAAAGAATAAGCCTTGTAAAATGGTAAACACACAAGGTGCCTGGATTCTGTATGGTGCTTTGTTGACATATGGAATGGATAGAGATTTATATTATAGTTTGGTCCACAAGGACTTATAAAGTTGACAGATGCCCTTTATCTGTCAAACATAAAACAAAAATTATCTTTAGATGAGTTGTGCACACCACAATTCCATACTTATGTTAATGCAGATGTATATGTTACCTTTAAAAGTATATGTTTTCAGAAAAAAATAAAATCAGGATTTCAGATAATCTCTACACTTTTCCATCACACAGAGACTAGACAACAAATGATACAGTTAACTCTCTCAGAATTTGATCATTATCCCAATTTTCTCAGAGTCCCCTAAAGATGCCATTGCCCACAGACAACAGAAAGCAGTCTGGAGAAAAAAACACACACATTCCCAAGAGGCAGGATAGGTGGTTTTTGGTCATTCAATGAATTATGGATTTTTATTATAGTTTGGGGGAGTTGGTTACAAGTTGTTGTTGGTCATGGTCAGGAAAAAAGCTAAACAACGGAGATTAGATTCAAGAACCTCTTTCTGAAGGAATAAGGGGATATAGTATAGAAATGATGGGATAAAAGGGTGGATTATTGGGTCTACTTTTGAACAACCACTAGTCTCAAGTATTTTACATTGGTATGAATTTTTGTATATTAATAATACAAGTTTAAGGTTATTTTTTACTATACAGAATATGTTTCTACTCTTGTTTAAGGTATTGTGCCTATGTAGCTCATTTAAAAAAATGTAATACATAATAAAAACACGTTAGTAATTAGTCATCTATAACAATCAAACTTATGGTCATGTTAGGTATGTTTTCAAGGTCAAACAAATATATGTTAGATAACAAATAATCTTCAAACACTTCAAAGACCTACAGAATACGGCATCTAAAATGGTTTAATAACATAAGGCTTTTCATGACATGTTTGTGCTCAGAAGCATCAAATTACTTCAAAAAAAAGGATGATGGGCATCAAAAAACCTCCATGTGGTGCTTGCTTTTGTTGTGTAAAAGTTAACCCATAGGCAAGAAACTTCCCTTGACTCTACTGCTGACAGTATGCTGTCCAAATTGGATGAGCAAGACACAAAGGAAAGTGACTAAGGAAC
>NC_022027.1:52264592-52278437 GCF_000317375.1 Microtus ochrogaster | reverse complement strand
CCCACAAACAGCAAATTGGATTCACTGGGTTCTATTTACATATATTTGTACATATCTATGTATGAAACAATAATAATCAAATAAAAAGAGACTATAAACTTGAGAGTTGGGTGGACATGGGCCGGGTTTTAGGGAAGGTAACTAAGAAGGGTTGGAAGGAGAAAAGGGAGGGGAAAATGATGTCATTCTATTTCACTCAAAACATAAAAATACTTGAAGAGCTAATAATATACTATTATTATCTTTATCTCAGAAGTGGCTGGTCTTAGACAGTGTTTTTATGTTAGTACCGGGAGAAGATGTTAGTTAACCCCTATGGAGAACAGACAAAATATCCTTAACTATCATTCTCTTTATTATCTGTGTATCTGTCTGTTCTATGTGCGAGCACATGGATGTACTTGTATGAAGAGGTGAAAAGTCAGTGGTAAGTGTCTTCCTCTTTTCTCTGCTTTAGAGACAAGGTCTCTCACAGAAACTTGAATTTGCCAATTTTCCTAGACTGACCAGGCAATCCCAGGATCCTCCTGTTGCCACCTCCCCGCTTTGGGATTATAGAGTCCTAATGCTGTACCCTGATATTTTCTGTGGGTGCAGGAGATTGAAGTCCTCATAGCTGCACAGCAAACACTTACTGGGTCATCTCCTTAGCCTCCTGCAAATCATCCTTTATGAATGATGTCTAAAACTGGCCCATTATTGATAGTTCTTTTGCATATGAAAATTATTGAACATAAATATCAACTTACAAAATTTTGTGATAGACAAAGCATTCATATTTCTAAAGAATGGAAGTTTTGAAAATACATAACCAAAGACCCAAGAACCCTATAAAATAGGTCTGATCTGCAGTCAGCATACAGAGAAATGAATGTAAATGTACCCAGTGTTTTATGAGCAAGACACAAAGGAAAGTGACTAAGGAACTTTGCCAAGACAAGGTCAGACACTCCTTCAAAATTCCTCCTTCACAAAAAAACGTCTTTCATAACTAAAAAGTCTCCATATCATTATTTGTGAACTGGCAGTCCAAAGAAAAATCTGTCTACACCTGACTTCCCTTAGTAGTGATCATGACCTAAAAGTGAGTCAGAAACTGGTACCTGTAGTGGAATAAAATAGCAAGCAAAAAAAGCATTCTATTAGCATAGAATATAAATCTTCTGGGCCTCTTTGGACTCATACTTTTGAGTCAACATAATAATCAGGAAGTGACTGTGTTAGGAGAGTGTGATTGATGCAGACCATGAGAGGAAGATGGGACTCCACAATGGAACTAAAGAAGAACATGTTTGGAGTACAGGAGATCCTTTGAGGCATTTGACTTCATGTTTTCTTTGTTTTTCCTTTTGTGAGTTTGTGGCAGGGAGCTGTGTTACTGTGCTCTGTGATTAATATCAATGAAAAGTACAACAATCCAATCCAGGCAAGATTTTAAATATTGTAGGAATTAAGGAAGGTATAGGTCACTCCTCTAGTTAAAGACTCAAGCTAAGGTGCTTGCTAATGGTAGAGGAAGTGCAGAATAGAGTAGAAGAAGGTAGTTGCAAATAGCAGCTAAAGTCAAGTGACTGGTTACAAAAATGAGGATGGCAATGACCACCTGCTTATGCAAAATCCTTTTGTTGTTGTTCCTATATACTTTTGTCATGAATTCTTTCTTTCCAATGACAGCACTAGACTTTGAGCTCATTGAAGAAAGCCATCTAGTTTATTATAGATCTCATGTAATTTGTACGGTTCTTGAGACAAGTTAGATTTCTCCATGTATATTTGTTAATAAAATATAGAAAGTAAGAAACCTTGTAGCCACCAAGTTGTTTGAACACAACTACACTTCCAAAATATTGCCAAATGAACTATAGAACTCTATTTCACAACAGTGCAATCTCATTTTTCTTTAAAACATTCTGTCTATAATCTTTGAGTTTCTTTTCAACCCATTTACTCTCACATTGATTAAATGGCTCACTAGGAAGTTTTATACAGTCTAAGCTATAACACATTACTTATTAATCTCATTCAAATTAATGAGCTGTGTGTGTTTCTAAAGGGAAAATGACTATTAAGAATTGAAATATCCAAAGATGTGTAAGAGTAATTTGCATTTAGTAATCAAAAAATCAGATTTCTCTAAGCTTATTTAATATTTTTCTTTCAGATGCCATAGGAATCCATTTGAGCTACCATAAACAAAAACCCTAATGCTATGACAATAAATTTTTATAGTTTTAAAAAAGTAGGCTTTTTAAAATTCAAATCACCAGTGAACATCTTTTGCGCAGTGTAAACAAAGCTTACAAGGTAAACTTCCATTGAGAGGAGTAAAGGAACAGGCATCACTGAGCTGTTTCTGCATCCATCACAGCCAGCTTTGGGAAGTATGGCCCTTCATGGAAATTATGCACATTTTCAAAAACTACAAAGCAATGACAAAATAACAGTATGAAAAAACATCCCTCTCATCTTCTGATCAAACGGCAGTTGAGTTCCTATGTGTGATGCCTTTGTCCTGAGCTAAGAGTATGTCTAGTCAAGAGTACAACTGTAATAATTAATCCATAACAATGTTAACTGAATAATGTTCTGTTCATGTATGAAAGTTCTGTTTCCTCATGGGGTTCTCCCAGCTCCACAAACAACATATAATCCCCTGACCACCTAAAGTATGTGCTGTTGATGACACATGGAGCAATGGAGGGGTGGGGGCATAGGCATGGGCTGCCTGGCAGCCTTCAATCACTCCCACCACACTTTTCCAGCAATCTGATTACAAAGAAAAGTGCAACCCCTAAAGCAAAGGCCACAGGAAAGGTGGCAAGGCAGTCAAGGAAAACCCTGCTTCCTGAGTCTCCGTAGCTGAATGTTGTAGCTACCAACCCTGGCAGAAAGACCTCTCTAAGGAGAGAATGAAGTGGCAATGTGTTTAGCATTGATGAAACACACAGAGAAACAAAAAGCGGCCACTGGGGCTCATCATGGTAGAATGGCCCTGGAATATCTATGAAATGATAAGAACACCTATAGGTTCTCCTTCTTTCTCCTTTCATGGGCTGGGAAAGCAGCCAATCAGAAGCTAGTGCAGGTGCCTCTTGCCTTGCTGCTGATTTGTTTGTAAATTGGCAAGAGAAAGTCAAAGGGAGGCAGGTGTCACCTCTTCTGGCCTATACAGACAGAATTAATGTTGATTATTTTTTGGTCACTAGCTAATCCAGCTGTAAATAATGCTCCCTCCCCACTCAATTCATATTTGCATTTGAATTACCTGCATCAAAACCCTGAGGTGGCTCTAAACTCAATACTCTCTTTATTGGGTTTCCAGTCTACAAATACCACCACCTGCTATTTATTCTCCTTAATTTGAGCACTGTTTCATGGAGAAACAACATATCTAGATGAGTCTGTAAGACCCCATAGCTGATACACTCCATCAGGTGAACTAGGAGGGTTTCGGGAGAGATTGCAGCTTTCTATTTAGCTCACCTCTTTCACTTACACAGGGCTTCACCTCTTTCACTTACACAGGGCTGGCCATTGCCATTGAAGGATGATAGAGTCTCTCCATCTTACTAAAGGCAGTGGTGTGTTGTAGGGTAGGTATATCCAGTGTTTATAAGCAGGACTGAGGCCCAATTCATCAAAGATAAGAAAATTCAGGTGGAATAAGGCCTTAGTTAAGGCCAGATGGGGTCTCATTTGACCTTAGGTGAAGCAGATTTGGCCACGATATCCTTGAGTGTTCTATGGCTTCTCTCCACAATGTTCAGATTTATAGGTTATAGGGGATGAGATTTATGGGTTATAGGGGATGCCAAAGGTGTGAATTATCCTCCAGGAACTGAGGGACTCGTTGAGTTGTTGGGAAATATAAATAGGGCCATTATCAGTCTTTATGGCCCATGGCATCTCCCATAACCAGTGTGGCCAATTTAAGGGCCTTAATAACATGGGAAGCCTTTTCCCCTGAGAGGGCCACAGCATACATGAAGGAGGAACAGGTATCTACCATGACAGGAGCATAGCAGAGACTACCAAACAGAGGGTGGTAAGTGACCTCCATCTGCCAGATTGCATTGGGCAGGAGCCCTTGAGGGTTCACACCTCCTTAAAGAGGGGGCCCAAGAGCATCAGAGGAGCACATGGTCTAAGTGTTTACATAGAGAAATGGAACGTTATGGGAGAAGCTTTATGAATGATCTGGGAGGAGAGATGAAGTTGTTGATGAAGTGCTCCTGCTTGTTCAAGGAAGTTAAAGCCTACCATCGTGATCATGGTATCAATTTATCATTGTCTCTGTCCAAAACACCTGGGAGTCCAGTGTGTGGGTGGATGTGAGAAATATGCCAGGGGCAGGCTCTCAGGGATAACATATCTTATATGGACAATATGGTCACATATGAAGGATTTGTTCATTCTTTGACTTAGGAAAAGGGCAGAAAACAAATGACCTGGACCACATATTGGCTGTCAGAGAAAATATTGACAAGCTTAGACTGATATTCCATGAGAACCTTCAGGAGGGCTAGCAGTTCTCCCAATTGTACAGTCAGGGTTGGGCAATACATGGGTCACATGTTTTACTCCTGGATGCTGAGTTATATCCAGAACCTGTGTGGGACATTGGCCGAAACTATAGAGAAGGAACTTGTTTGCCATCTTGATCCTTCTAGTGTCCTAAGTGAACAATAGCACAGTGGAAGGCCAATCCTGCCAGGGATAGTGAAGTGGTGGCTGCTTTGTTATTGATATTTATGCATCCAAAACGCCTTCTCCACTTATCCCTTATCAACATAATCATTCTAAAATTGTGGTGTTAGTAATATGTCCAGATCAAAGAAAGGAAACTCATTTCTAAGACTCCTATTCAGACAGGATATTCATGAGCCAAATTCTGGCCAAAGAACTACAAACAGAAAGTTTTGGCCGGGTCTGGAATCTCCTTGGAAAGATCACATTCCGCTGATATGGCTTGGCTTTGCTCATTTCCTTCTTCCTGTCTGTAAAACAGAAGCAAAAAGCAAAGCCCCACCAGCCGTCGGGTGACCACAGTAAAAGGCATACCGCTAGGGTTGGGGAGATGGCTAAAGTCGGTAAATCACCTGCCCCACTATCATGGGGCTTACGTTTCTATGCCCAGCACCCATGTAAAAGTGAAGTGTTGTGGCACACATCTATGACAATACACAGGGAAGAAGAAGCAGAAGAAGGATTCCCAGAGTTCATTCCCAGCCAATCCAGCCCATTGGTGAGCCCCAGGCTCAACAAGAAACCCACTTCAACAAATAAAAAGCAGGGTACAATTGAGAAAGCCATCTGACCTCTGGGCTCTGGGCTCTGAAGGTGCACATGCTCACAAGTGCATCTCAGTGCCTAACTCATGTACATGGGTGTCGTCCCCAGTCACAAGTAAACATCGTGGAATGACACAGCTCAGCAGGAAGTATAATCTCTAAGCAAGCATGCTTCATTATATAGTTTCATATCTTTAAAGAATACCGCTGGAATTTGACCTGGGGCAGAGTTTCTTGCTTTCTATATTCACGCTCTTTCTCTGCTGGACAATTCATTCCATGGGAGTCCCAACACATTGTGCGGGACCAGTGAGAAACCATACTGGAAAGCCTAGTGATACCCTTGCCTCCAGAGAAACTGCCCCTTCAAGGGGTCAGACACATGTATACACACAGACCAGGGCCATAGAAAAGGCACAGTTGTGTGGATGATACAAAAGGCCATGGCAAAACAAAGGAGATCACTACCCCAGACAGTTCTCTGATGTCCTTGAAAATATTGAGTTACTAACTGTCAAAACATGCAGGAAAAGTTTCAGGAAACGGAGCTGTTGTTCCTGAATCCTCTGATATCTTTTTCCTCTGGGGGTGGAGGGGCAGACAGACAATGCCTCCTTGTGACCTGTACGTCTCTTCATGTCCACTCTGCAGCCACTTGTTCCCTTGTTCATCCTCTTGATGTAGAGAGGTGAGAACTATTCCCCAGGCACCGTTCTTAGAGTTTGCCCAGAAGCCCTGCTTCTGTCAGGACTCAGAACCATGCCCGAGTCCATTCTGCAATGAGGCTGTCTCCACACTGCTTGCCTTTGTTTACATCAGACACTCCTGCATAGGACAGCACCTGGGTTGAGACAGTGAGGCTTGTCCCTTTACACTGTCTGCATCAGACCCAAGGACAATATGTCCCTTCTCTAGATTTACCCCACCTTCTCCTCTAACTGTTCTTCAGGTTACATCTTCAATTCATGAGCCTAAAATACAGACTCGTTTTGTTACTGCCAAGCAGAAAGACAAGTAAGAGAATAGACTAGTTTTTTTTTTTTTTGATGGTTGCCTGAAGGCCCTTCTCTTCCTGTGGAAGAGCGCATTCCCTAAGATCCTCAAAAGAACGGAACGAGAATGCTGCATTGCTCTTCCTGTAGCTGGCTAATTATGCATTCACCTTTTGCCTCGGACTGTGCGTTATGGAACCATCTCCCTGATCATTAGACCATCAAGCCTTCCTCTGGTGGCTCCTACCCAAGACAAGAGTCAATGTGGAATCACTTGACAGCACCTGTAAAGCAAAGACGGGCTTCAGAGAAATGACACAGCCCATAACAATAACAAAAGAAGGAACAGGCTTCAGAGAAATGACACAGCCCATAACAATAACAAAAGAAGCAAAGATTCAATTCATTTCATTTGTCTTTCCATCGTGGCATAGACTATTTTATGCCCACATAAGAACCCCTTTTGTCTTCATGATCTCTGCATCAAGGACTCCTAGGTCACTTCTCAACACGTTATCCCTAGCTGTTCCATTTGTCACTCTAACTAGGTGACTTGAAGGACACTAGTCTGTTGAAACAAAGACAGTGAGTTCTTAATGTGACTAAACCAGTAACGTCTGATGTGACCTTGTAGAATAAGCCAGTAACACCTGATGTGACCTTGTAGAATAACCAGTAACACCTGATGTGACCTTGTAGGATTTAGCCAAGCTCCACACACTCTCACCTAGAACGGCAGCAGCAATCACCTGCCTCGCTCCCATCGAAACAAGCAGATTTTTCAAATGATGAAAGACTTTGAATAAACAAAGAAGTTTGTGGCTGTGTGACTGCTCCCAGGCACGCTGTATTTCCAATTACAGGGTGAGTCAGCCAGATTAATCACTGTGAGAACAGCAGTCCCTTCCTGGGAAATGCAGCCAGGAGCATGAACACTCCACGATGAAATATGAATTGAAATCTCACTCACATGACTTGATTCAAAGATGCTATTAGATGTTTTCATTGTCACAACACGTGCAGGAGCTCTGATGTCTTCACAGAACACTGAACGCTGAGAATCTTGACAGAAAGGAGGCAAGGAGGAGAACCAAATTGGTACCAACAAGAATGTATGCTCTTGTGATTTAGAAAGTAAAAGCCATAGTTATCGGCAACATTTCAGCCTGCCAATGTAAACAAGAGGTGCTAAATGTTACTTTTAACCCAGGAACGGTTTGCATTCTTATTTGATTGTTAGGGGTACTTCATACCTCAGACATAACCTCCCCACTGTCCCCCATGCTTCACAGTCTACTTACTTCGTCCTACACCAGCAGTTGAGAGGTGGAAGGGTCCAAACTTGGTTTTTTATTTTCCTATCAATTAACTTCCATAAAAAGTAAAATAGTCTCTTGTCTTTTGTTATTTTCTTAACCCCAACATGGCTTCTAAAAAAAATCTCAAAGAAAAAAACGAGGGAAACTACCAAATGAAACAAGAGTATGTATAACAAAAAGTAGACAGGTGACATTTTTTTTTGTCAGAGGAAATCATAAGTTACTCTGCTTAATGTGTCAAGAACATGTGCACGCGTGCAAAGGCTATCATTTGAAAAGGCATTATATGCATGTTTGTCACAAGTAAACATGCTGACAAATTCAGTGCATATCAAATTTGTCAGAGAACAAAAGAGCAAAACTTTAAAAAGTGTGCCTTCACCACAACAATGAAAGCTCCTTTTTAAAATGATGGATTCGATTGTAAAATCCAGTTTTTACACTATGCTATGTGTAATATCTCTCCCAAATCAAAGCTGTTTACTGACAGTTTGTTCAGAAAATTATGGAAAATGTCACAGATATAATATGCCCTACCAAAGGCAGGGGAAGGATGTTTTTAAAATCTGTTTGCCTCACCAGGCTGTAGCCAGACAAAGTGAAGAAACTGGAAGATCAATCAAATCAATCTGGCGAGAGGGAGCTGCTAATTTTAGATGCTGTGCCATGCCTCGGTGATGGATGCCAGCACAGATGCTACAAGCGTGCCCGACTGACATTTATATTAGCGGTACTAGTGACACACCTAACATCACTGAAGAAATGGCTTTTTTAGTCTCGTTAAAATATATAATTAAAATCAAAGATTTACACGACATAGTAAGAAATGTATGAAAGTGAGTGTCCTCTGTCCACTGTCAACACGTCTGGTGTAGCTACAGATGGTGTCCCAAGAATGCTAAATAAAAGAGACTTGCAAAATTAACAGAAGATGGTGCATCTGCCTCCCCAAACTCCCACGTAATGAAGTATTGCATAGTTCATTAAGAAAATGCATGCACAGATGCAATAAAGATAGATGTCATCACGAATATTGTCATCAAGGCTGAATTTCCTAAGGACCATGGGATTAAATGGTTGCCAGCTGTGGAAATTCTTTAAAGTGCTGAAGTTTAATATGACCAGATTATCGACACATGAAGATGGCTAAGTCAAGACCAAATGATGAAAATATGTCTTGGCTTGTGACCTGACAAATCTTTAATGTGCCAAAACCAAAATTAATTAATGATGAAAATCAGCTTGCTTATCTAACATGTACAGTAAATTCAACTGGTCATTTTAATAATACAGTGTCTCAAATCATAACAGCATTCCAACTGAAACCAAAATTATGGCGAGATCAAAATAAGGCACAGATATGTATCTTGACACATTGACTAAGCATAGTCCTATCAAAAAAAGCAGAAAGAAAAAAATTAGTGGTTTTCAATTTAATGTAAGAATTTGCAAGCAAACTTCAAGATTCCTATAAAAATAATATTTTGAATTATTTGAGATTCCACTCCCAGTTGACACACGCATGTTACCTGGCATTTTCAAGTGGAACGCATGGAGTTGCACTCTGAATGTAACCTGAAGGGGATTCTGGCCATGTCGCTCTACTAGACCTGTGGTACTAGATTCCCAGTGACAAATATCCCTCGCCAACTTCCAGCCTTGCTTTCTGGCAGCGCTCACTCACATGTACACGCACACACACGCTTCGAACAGTTGCTCTCAAGAAGCGCAGACAAAGCAAAACTACAAACAAACCATCTGATGACCAGATGGGAAACTCCCAAGCACTACAGTTCCTTCCACACCCATGCACTGGTTCCTCAGACGCGAGGCCTCGAGCCCACTGACTTTATGTTGGCCACTTTTCCCTTGCTTTTATATATATAAAAAAAATTAATCAATAAAGTTTTATTACTCAGACAGGTTCCTTCTCTTTATCAGTGACTACACATTCGGGATGGGCTGGGTGGTTTTAGAACACTCTCTGGATGATCTGACATGTAAGGAGCAAGATTATCAGCAGAACTCTTGCATCATGTGGTGGAGGGTATCGTGATAACTGCACACAGACCCTTATTCCTCCTTTGGCTTTCATTATCATGTTTCATGTGCAGCCCAAGACAATTCCTCTTTGTCTGACATGACCCAGAGAAGCCTAAAAGTTTGAGTCCCTCCCAGTCTAGATCTTTTGTTTCAAGTGCTGTGCTCCCAATCTCAAAACCTCAGGGAAACTTTCCATGTTTAATATCTTCGCTGCAGAATTCATATTTCCTTGAGTTTTAAACTTAGCTCTGTGGCACGCTCTTCTGAAGTTTTTGCACTCATTTTCCTGCTTTCCTTGGCCCTGCCCACTTCAGTTCACTCCATTCTCTTCTTCCCTTACCCATAATCAGTAATCCCTTCATGTTCTCCAATGGAAGTTATAGGTGCAATTAAATTGAAAAATATACATATATAAATAAATAAATGGACGAACAAACAAACAAATAAATATGGAGCTTGGATTCTCCAGAGGTCCCTACCCTCCTCACTGGGTGTCCTTCTCCATGAGGCCACCAGGGGGCCCTTGGAAAATGTGAGTCATATGGTTGCACTCCTTTGCGGCTCCTGGAATAAAAACCTTATGTGCCTGAGCATTTAGCAACCGCCCAACCTGCTTCCAAGGCCTTCTTTCTGCCCTGGCCTGTGAGCAGCAACTCTGCCCTTCTTCCTTTCCAAGCAAGTTCATGACACCGGGTCTGCACTTGCTCTAACTTCAGGTTGCCTACAACAGACAGTGGCATGGCTCACTTCCTGTCTTCATTCAGCTTTGTACTCAGATCTCGCCTTCACGTGGAGACTGCACCCGCCCACCCTGTCATTCACAGCCTTCCGAATCTCTGTTACGCCACTCTGATTTTTCTCCACGGTCTCTGTGACCTATCTTGCCACGTACTGTTTACTCGTTTGTAAACTCCTTCAAATGATTCCCTGACTGATGGGAGAGTAGGTCTTGTTTTGTCCATCAGAGCACGCATATTTCAAGCAACTGATCAGTGCATTGCCCGGAGTAGGCATTCAATGAATGTTAGGGTGGGAGCATAGGCCCCAGTCCCTGGCATCTATCTCAGCCCCTAGGCCTGGTCTGGACTTCAAATCCCAGCAGGCCAGGTCCTGACCCCTCCCTGGGGGTGGGGTCAGGACCACTCCCCGGGGTACTTAAGTGATCCCCCAAAAGAAGAACACGTGGTCCCCCTTTCTTCCTCCCAGGGGTCTCGGTCCTGCGGCTTCCCGGGGCCACCTGAGAGCACAGAACTCCCATTAAACCTGGATATTTCTTAATTCAGCTTATTTTGATTTGGCTTGATTGGGAATTTTTGCATCGTCAGAGAGCTCGGTTAGGAAATATTCCTAACAATGAATACATGATGATTAAAAAAAAAGAAGAGAGAAAAGGAAGGTAAAATAGGGAAACAAAGGCAGAAGAGCAGGAACGAAAGAGGAAGGAGAAAAAAGGAGGGGGCAGAAAGGGAGAGATGCTGGAAACAACTAGAATGCAATGCATGAAATGGCATTTACAGAACCTTTCACAGAAAACGGGGCAGATGCTGCCCACCAACCCCATTTCCTGCCCCCTAGAACTTCGGATTCACGGACTCCTTCAGTCTTTTAACCAGCAGAGATTTTCCAGGAAGCGGAGTGCAGTCTTCTACTGAACTCGGCAGCTCTTCGCCACATCATTAACAGAAGAAGTGAAAGGCAACCTCGAGAGCACCTTCTTCATCTGTGATCATTTCTGCTTTCGTGTTGGGAGCTCATTAAAACGAGCTCCGAAACCTCCTCCTCTCGCCTGCATCAGAAAGGATGCCGCCCCTCACCTCCCTGGAGGAAGACGGGAACAGCCCCGCCCCCCGCAGCCCCTTCTGTGGCCGCATGCGGCCCCGCCTACTTGAAGACATTGGCCCTCTTAGTACTCCCAACCTTACCTGGATATCACCCCCTGATTTTACAAGCAAAGACCCGAACGTAAAAACAGTGTACTCATTTCAGAACGGGAAAGCTAGAGACAGCAGGCTCAGGATCGTGTAGTGGGTACTTCCTTCCTCAAAATAACGTAGAACAGTGTGATAATTGAGCCTTCACGTTTTTTCAAGGAAAATGACTCACATATTAACCTCTTAGACTGGTGCTGTATTTCCTGCAGACTTTGGGAACCAGAACAGCTGTTCTAACCTAAAGAATAGTACTACTGCAGTTCAAGTTTCGTGCCCAAAGCTCCAGTGTCATCCTCTGCCTGCCATGTGACCCCTATAAACGGCTTCTCCTAGTGTAAGATACTAGCCGATATGGTTAAAACACTTAAGGCATTACGCTTGTGGTTATGCAATATAAACAACATTTTATATTCATTGTGATGCAAATTAAATTAACATAATTAAAAACAAATCTGAAAGGAGAGGGTAGTGGATAAAGAGAAGAATGTCAGATCACCTGGAGTCAATCCAACCTTACTATTTATTAGCTTTTTGCTCAGGCAAGTTAATTAACCTCTGCCTCGTGTCCATCCTGTGTAAAAGATGGTGCTACTTCATGGTGAGTGAACATGGAGAAGAGAATTGAGAAATAAAGAGTTCAGTCACAGAACGCTTCAGCATAATGGATTCCATATAAGAAGCAGGAGAGACCAGGGAGCTACCAAACAGGTGTGAGGAAACCCACAGCCCAGTGCAATGACAGACCATGAAGAAACTGGGTCACTGGAGTCCCTGTGGTCAGCTTCATCATCTCCCTGAGAGATAAACACGATGAGGAAAAGGAATGAAGCACTAACGTGAGTACCGTGGAAATAACTGCACCTTGACAGGAATCATTCCTTTGCGGGGAGTGCTGAAGACACACAGAGAGAGGAGAAGCCGAAGACACCAGGGCATCGGCACCCGTCAACAGTCCCTCTGTTTTTGACATCATTCCTTTGCGGAGAGTGCTGAAGACACACAGAGAGAAGAGAAGCCGAAGACACCAGGGCATCGGCACCCGTCAACAGTCCCTCTGTTTTTGACATCTGCATTGTGCTTATCATCATCTTAATTCCACGACCAAGCAGAACAGTTTCTAGTCTCATCTTGTCTTGACAACCTTCCTCCACTTCTCTTTTTACCACAGCTCTACAGAAAAGCTGGGCAGAAGAATTTCTTCTCAAAAAAAAAAAAAAAAAAAAAAAAAAGAATTTCTTCTCTGAGTCTAGAGCTGCCCGCCTGAACATTGCTGGGGAAGGAAAAACTTGCAAGGACACGGTGACAGCTCTTCTGAGGAGTTCCACAGCAAAGGAAAGTCATGACGAGGTGTGCTAGCCACTAAGAGGACTTGCAAAGACTTGACTTTGCATGAGAGAAATAGCATCGTGTCTGCATGTGAGTGGGAGGAACCCAGTAAAGCGTAAGGTGAAACACAGAGAAGACAGGTGGAATGTAGCTCTTTGGAGATACAGGCTGTGAAACTGAGTGAGGGCTTAGATGTGGGGAGATGGGCGGTGAGAGCGTTACTGAAGTTCTTGCTACCGCTTCCGCTTTAGTGCTGAAGAGGTTAAAAGGGGGAGGGTGCAAGTCCTGAAGTGGATGCCTAGAAGGATCGGAGATGAGCATGGCCGCAAAGACTGTGCCTATGGATGTTTGGTCACAGTAACATGAGACCAGTCAGTGTTCGCTGTCAGGTTTTCCCCCAGCAGTTCTGAAATAGATCGTCATCTTACGCTGAGAGAAGAAAGCGATTAAATGTGATGAGGATGTCCAAAGGAAGGTCCATGTCCAAAGGTGCTGATCCCATAGCAAAAGGCTGGGTGAGTGGCCGTGGAGTTTTAGTTGGAGGACTCAAGAACAAAGCGTTGAGGTTACAGAAGCTTTATGCATTCAGTAGTCTTCACAAAGTCTGGAATATGAAACCTTGTAAGATGCTAGAAGCAATCACTGAAAATTAATTGGATCCAGTTTTCTCAGATGATTTGTGTTCATATTAAAATTGGCAAGGGTCATGAGCATATTGAATGTAACAGGAAGGAAATAAAAGTAAAACTGGAGGAAAGTAAGAGGAAATTCCTGGAGGGTCATGTGACCGCGAATAAGAGAAAGTAGGGAATAAGTGGTGATGTAAGATTCAAGATTAAACGTTGGAGGCGGAGGGTTGTGTGGAAACAGCAATAAAATTCTCCACATGAAGGTTCAGTGGTGAAGAGGAGGGGGGATGAGTGACCAGCATTTGGCATAGCTG
>NC_022027.1:52263704-52264370 GCF_000317375.1 Microtus ochrogaster | reverse complement strand
CCTCTAACAGAGCCGGAAGGCCAGAGGGAAATGTAGAATTGCAGGGACCGGAGCGGGAGGGGAGAAGAGAACACAGTGCGAGCATATGGTCCTCTGTGGGGATTAGAGGGTGGACGAGGAAGACTGACTGGATATCTGGGCCTTCTTAGAGAGCTGACAGAAATAGATGCAAATGGAATAATGGAACAGACACAGTGGACTGGAGCCAGATACTGCATGGCTGTGGATGTTAGCAGGGAGGGAGCATGGATCTCTAGGGCTTCCTGGCAAGGAGGCTAGAAGACTCTTGGTTGGATGCACGTGGTTTAATGCAACAGTTGTCTTCGTCTTTGTCAGTGAAGGGACAGTTTCTTTTAAGCACATATGAGCTGAACTGACTCCTACCATGGGACTTAAGAATCCTGGGGTTAGTAGACAGCACATAAGCTGTCCCTTCTAGCCAATGTCATTGCTGTTCAACCAGTGTAATGACTATGGTAAAGAGAATTCTGAGAGTTAGAACACACAGTGACATCATGAAAAACCAGCAAAAATAATTTTTTCCCCAGAAATTTCTGCCTTTTCTATTTCTCTCCAATGTGGTTATCCAATTAACCTTCTTTTCTCCCAATGAATACTTCCTTGCACAAGGAAAAAAATGGTATGGGAAACTGCATCAGCCAAGTC
>NC_022027.1:52253572-52263604 GCF_000317375.1 Microtus ochrogaster | reverse complement strand
CTCCAATGTGGTTATCCAATTAACCTTCTTTTCTCCCAATGAATACTTCCTTGCACAAGGAAAAAAATGGTATGGGAAACTGCATCAGCCAAGTCCCTCAGAACCACCCAAAACACACATGAAGGGGATATTAACATAGAGACATTTCCAAAAGGAAATTTAAACAAGGAACCATGATGCACTCTGAGGCCAGCCACAGTTTGGAATGAATGCATTCCTCAATCTGGCCTAAGAACCAGCGGTACTTGTTAGCTATAATCCTCCACACAGAAAATGCAACCATTGCCCATCCATGTTAACAAAAAGCACTCAAAACAAACTACACAGTACTTCATCTTCCTTCCACTTCCTAAAATCCTGTTGATGCCATCCGTTGTCCAAACCCAACTGAGGACCAGAGAGCACAGAAACTCATTATTGTCTTCATTAAAATCACCTTCCTGTGCTGACACCAGGATGAAGAGAAGAGAAGAAGGGAGAATTATCTAGACAGGCTAAGGGAGAATGTCTTCTATATGTCAAGGCACATGAGACACTTCAATAAAACATAAGAGACAGAAAATGTGTGGGTGTACCCCTCGCGGTCCTGAGTTCCTTGCTCGTGCTCCCCCTCCTTCTGCTCCTGATTTGGACCTTGAGATTTCTGTCCGGTGCTCCAATGTGGGGGTCTGAAAAAGCATGGGATAAAACCGGACTTGCTGAACATAGTGGACAATGAGGACTACTGAGAACTCAAGAACAATGGCAATGGGTTTTTCATCCTACTGCACGTACTGGCTTTGGGAGAGCCTAGGCAGTTTGGATGCTCACCTTACTAGACCTGGATGGAGGTGGGTGGTCGTTGGACTTCCCACAGGTCAGGGAACCCTGATTGCTCTTCGTGCTGATGAGGGAGGGGGACTTGATCGGGGGAGGGGGAGGGAAATGGGAGGCGGTGGCGGGGAGGAGGCAGAAATCTTTAATAAATAAATAAAAATAGAAAATATTAAAAAAAAGAGACAGAAAATGTAGAGTAACTAATGACTGAAGAAGCGAAATGAAACAGAGGGTGTTGTTGGTTGAATATGAGATGTCCCCTATAGGCTCATGTCTTTAAACACTTGTTACCCAGATTAAAACCTTATCTTGGGAGGTTATTGTAGGTTCCAAGAGATGGATCCTTGAGGGCTATAATCCAGACCTACATCTGGGTTTGTCTATCTTCTTCATGCTGACATGACGTGACCAATTACCTCACATCTCCATCACACAGACACAAGCAAGCCCCAATGTCATGCCTTCCCTGTAGTGATGGACTCTTCCTTCTGAACTATGAGCCATAATAAGCCTATCTTCTCAAGTTGCTTCCATTGAGTATTTATTCTGACATGATAAGAAAAGCATCCAGTACAAAGGATGTCTGAGTCCCAGGAAGAAAACCGAAAATGTACTGTTGAAGAGTCGGTGCCTCTGTTCTGATTCCCAGCATCCCTAATATTAGGAATCCTCATGAACCAAAATCAAGAAAAAAGATCCCAAGTCCCAAGTGGTTAGAACATTTGCTGTGTGTGAAGGGTGCTGAGTGTCAGATCATAATGATTCAATGCCTTCTAGATTCTAAAGAAAATATTTAATTCATTATTCTACATGGTCAAATAATGAAAATGTGGACAAATTGCTGATGATATAAGGCTCAGTAGATATTTGTGTGGCATGTGTGAACCCCTAGATTCAATTCCCAGAATCACATAAACCAGGTGCACTGGTACATACCTGTAATCCTAGCACTGTGGAAATGGAGGCAAGAGGACCAGAAGTTCAAAATAACCTTTGGCTACATGGGAAGTCTGGGGCTAGTTTGTGACATGAAACCCTGTCCAAAGGGGGATGCAAATGTGGACCATCTCATTTCCACGACTTCCCTTTAAAAATGTGTGCCTGCTTCCCATTCTCCCATCTTACTCAGGATGATAGAACTTAATTTGAACACCCTGTATGCATGTATTCAACACACACACACTTTATAACTGAATCGACTCATCCTCCGTTCTAAGGTCTTTTATCAGCCCCTCCTTTACTTTCCTAGCGCCTTTCTTTCAGCTTTCATTATCATAATGGCCTCTTCAGTGGGCTCCCTCTCCATTTCCCAGCACATCAATCAATATTCACTCTGCTGCCAAAGGACTTTTCTACATTTATATTGCATAGTCCCTTAATCTTCTTTGAAACTCATCAATTGATCTCCCTTTCATAATAAAACCCAAATTCCTTAGCATGACACATAAAAGCCTAAACATACCCCTAGAGGTGTCTTACGTTGCAGTCGCACCAATCCCTAAGCATTTCTCCAATAGAGCAAAATTTTATACTTTATTTTGGGAATCAGATATAATGAAATCAATTAATTATAAACCCTGTTTGCATTGTGTAAGCCGTCATTGATTACAAGTCAGTCTGTACTAGGAATTAATAACTGACCAACAAAGAAGGAAGGAAAGCAAGCCTCCTACAGACAAAGCATGATAGCACATGTCTGTCTTGAGCATATGGCCAGGGACTCTGCCAATCTCCTTCTTTGGAATTCTATTCCTGGGTTCTGTTTCCCTTTGGCATCCATGATCAATGCAGGGAGCGCTTGTGTAAGGTCAGGGCCCAGGAGCAGAGGGACAAAGGCTGTGTATGCCAAAAAGTAAATACAAAAAAATGGTTTGGATTTTTCCTATTTCAATCACTGTTTGCTTAGAGTACAAAAATATGCTCAGAACAATGGCTCATGTACTATTTAAATTTCTACAGGGAGAAACTGAATTGTATATTAAGATTTTGGATCTCTCTGTCATATAAACTGTTTCCATTGAAAAATTACAATCTGACTTTGATACTGGGGATTAGAAGCACTACCCAGCAGACTACCTCCTCTGCCTAGCTAACCAGCTGGCCTTCCATTAGCAAAAATATCATTACCTTTGGAAAGCTATTTCTCTGATCCTTCCAGCAGAAATTCTGTATGTTTTCCATCTGCTGCCATGACACTCTGGGTAGAGTTCTCTCTTTAGGAGGTTAGTGCTCTGTATTCCAATCTTAATTTCATATTTCATCCCCCTGTCCTGGTGCTGACCATTCAGAGAAAGAACTGAGAGAAGCTTTTCTTCATCCTCATAATACCTTAGGACACAAAAAGTTTGTTTAAAAGAACTGATAGAGATGCTAGGCATAGTGGCCCATGCCTTAAATACTAGAACTTTGTGGACTGAGGCAGGAGGATTGCCATTGAGTTTGAGGCCCAGCCTGTTACAAAGTGAGACTCTATCTATGGTAAAGAAGAATATGGAGGAATAGGAGAAGGAGGAAAGAAGAGGAGGAGAAAAAGAATGTAGAAGAGGAAGAAAAGTTGCAATAGATTATTATATGAAACCTACAGACTGCACGATTGTAATGTTTACTGATATTTTTCTAAATTGTAAGTGAAGCATTTCATAAAAACTTGCTCTGGGGTTCTACATCTCTAAGTTATAATGAGTGATTCCAGCATTCACATGGTAGCCAATATGCAAACTGGTAGAACACACCGGCATTCGCATGGTAATCGACATGCAAACTGGGGAAAGCCATCCTGTTTACTTTATATTTGGGCAAACTCTTCTGTGGCTTCTCACAGGAAAACGTGAAGAAAACATATACTCACCCCAGATGAGGCACGTAGAACGGACCAAGACACGATTCCACCCCAGTCTAGCTTGGTGAGCTAATGAATTTCTTGGGAGTCTAAGTGAGGAGTTTTTGTGAAAGCATGGATGCGTCAGTTACAGAAAAGCCCACCCAGTGTAGGTGATAGTTTGGGAATTCCACATCCCAACAATTCCCTGCACTACTTGCAAGCAGCTCCACCAGGGTCTCCTCCTCTCCTTAGCAACTGTTTACTCTGGATACCACCTTGGGGAATTGCCTTGACAACCTTGCAACTTCATGAACTTTGTAAGTCTTGTAAGCTTCATGAACTTCCTAAACCTTGTAATTCTGTCAGTTTCTCGAATCTCCAGAGTCTCACTCCCCACACCAGAAAAAAACACTTCAGTTCAGAGAGAATCACTGCACAATGGTGCTGTTCTGTTTGTCAACCATTATCTGTCTTGCCTGATTAAAAGGATTACTGGCACTGACCTAAAAAAAAAATCTGATTTTTTTGCCAAACTGGGAAGACATTTAGAAATCAATAGCTCATGAAATATGCTGATAGCTTCAAATGAGCTTTGTCTGGGTAACGCCATTAGTATAAGTTCCTGAATGGCACACAGCAACTATGCTCTCCCCATATACCACACATTAAGTCAACTGTGTGTGCGTATTTGTGCATTTGTTTATTAATATTGATATTCAAACTCTTTTAAGATAATTATATACATGTGACCAGCTAAAAACAATATTAGTACCAGTATTTCAGGGTCTTCACAATGGGCAGTGTACAGCATCAGTTAATGGTATCTTTAGCCTAACTCAGCAGCTAGGTTTGTGCTGGTTTCCCATGATATCACAAATATTTTATCTCATAGTTTCTGGTCAAAAAAGCATGGAACTATTTATGCATAGAAAACAAAGAAAATTTTCTAAAAATGCTTGTTTATATAACCACATGATTTGCAAGGTTTTAAAAGATGAGTTATAAATGACAAGTCAAAAGTAAAACATTACAGAGAGCATATTCCACTTTACATGTTACATATTACAGGGAATATCAGTGGCTACAGTAGAGCAAGCTGCATGCTAAAAATGGATGCCTTATCCTGTATGTAAAATATGCCTTGATAACTTGAAAACTCAAATTATTTTGTAGGGCTGGAGAACAGGAAATGACCTAAAGGGTCATGAAGAAATTTCAGAGGTCATGAAAATGCCATATATTTTTATGATGGTTGATGGTTATTTTGATAGATATATTTGTCAAAAATATCCCGATGTGAGAAACAATTTATTTTCTCTGACTTACATCTCAGAAGAGGAGCTTTTGAAAATCAATAATGAAGCAAAGCAAAGCTCTTGCTTGTTTTTCAAGCCCTATCAAGCTGCTCGTTTAAGAATTTATATTCATAAAGGCTGAGAACTGTATTGTTGCAGGGACTGTTCTTGGCCAGATTCCCTCAGGGTTTAAAAATAATATATGTAAATCTCATTAAGTGAGTAGCATCATGAAATTTCTTTCTGTATGAAGATAAATTGTAAATGTTTAGCTTTGTAAAATGACTAGGTTTTCATGTATATTAATATGTATATCAAATTTCATAGCTGTAACATTTTACCATCCAGTGACAAGGCCTATCAAAAGCAATGCAAATAGCTGATAAACTTGGATAGTCACAAATCCAGTTAAGCTTTGTTTTACAATTAGGTGGAGAAACTGTCACATCAAAATGGATGAACTTAGAAATACAGATGAACTTTGATAGCAACGCTTATCATCTAGATGCCTGAAGACAAAATCCCTCCAGGTAACAAACGCTGCTTGATGCTGCAGTTGGTGAGTATTCATGATACAGTACCTGAAGGCCCTCTCGTGCATGGCCTCACATCACCTTTTAAATACCCTCTTCTTTTTCTCATTTTTCTTCTCGAGATTTGCCCTCCCGAGATAAAAGCTACTTTTAAAAAAAAAAAAAAAAGTGAAGCTGTCTCCCACCATTCCCAGTATCTCCCGATCGGATGCATCCACACAAGGCTTGATGCACCACACCTGGCAACAGGCTCAGCAGTGAGCATCTGCTTTCCTCCTGCAAGTGAAAGTTGAGAGGCAGCAGAGAACATGAAAGAGGAGCAGAAGAGTCAGCATCCGGTCAACGATGAAGGGCGAGAAGGAAAATTTGTGTGTACGCTTACTACAAGGTACTGCTAAACCAGACGTGAAAATGGGCAGAAGCTGATTGGGAGAGCACAAACTTTCAACAGAACACACCAATCAGAAGTCTTGACTCTGCCCAAAATGCTACAGACTAGGCACAGGAGATTAAGCTGACAATGGAGAGTGTGAGGTCACGCACACACACACACACACACACACACACACACAGATTTATAACTAAATCAAATCAATGACTTATTAGAATTTAAGGTTGCCTTTTATTGTTTGTTTTAAAAATCATTCTCATAATGAATCTGCAAAAAATTCTCCTCGTATCAGTCTCCTCTAGGGTAAACCTCCAAGGGCAGATGGCTTGAGAGACCCCCAGAGAGGGGGAGGGCGCAGGGAGTTAGATCACACAAACATGGAGGGAAAGAAAAAGTATGTGGAACCTGAAAGGATTGTCATAAGCCTGCTCCTGCTTTTAAACTGCCCCCAGCCAGACAGCGCAGGAGCTCTCCCAGGTCCTGAACAAGTCCCCTGGCTAGCATAGGCTTCAGGGGTGCTGTGTAGACTTGCAGCCTGAAATCTGAACGTTCTGCCTCAAGACTTTTCTCTTCTTCAGGAAGGTTTCCCCACTGGCTTCCACCCTGGGGACATTGTTTCATGCTTGCGTTCACATCCAGTTAAATGCTAATTGTTCTTTAATATCATCGTTCCAATCGTCTTCCCCTCATTATGACAGCATTGCACTAGGGAGCAAGAATCGAGCAGGGAGGCAAAGGCTTAACGTGTAGAATAAAGATAGAGAGAAAGCGGCGCCTAATTCAGCTTCCCATCAGGCCTCTGAAGGCAGAACCTGGGAGCTTGACTTGAATACATTAAACTTTCATTTGGTTCTTTTTTAACCTTTTTATCATTAACTAGTACAACAGATATGAGTGTCCACAATTGCATGTGCGTGCACACACACGTACAACATGCTTTATTTCATTTATTCATTCATTCATTCATTCGTTCAGCATTTACTGAAGCATTCCCTCTACATAACTGCACTAATTTCACAGAAACTTTATTTTTCCCTTTATGAACAGCTAATGTAAAGTTAATCATTGTCCAATATCCCTCTATGTTATCTTCCCAAAACTAGTTTCATTACTAAAAAATGAGAATAATGAGATGCTAATTTTGCTGTGATTCTCATCAGTGACTATTTAAACTTTATTGCCCCGCCAGAGCTTGTGGCTCTTCGGGGTTTAATAAGCATTGGCTACATGCTAGATACTGTCCCTGGGGCAGGTCAATGTCAAAGTGTGAGCTATCCAACACATACAGTATCACTTCCTTATCAAGGCTTATTGGACTACCATAAATAGTTCAGTCTACCTTCCAGTCACATTTTGATGCTGCTATGCATGGCAGGTTATGTTCCTGCTATATTAATCTATTTCCAAAATTAGGTTGGATTTAAGCTTTAGGTTTTATATTCTTCTGTTTCCATATCTGATTCTAATTTAATGAGGTATTTATATCTAAGAACTCTGTGTACCCGGGATAAAATGCAAAATAATCACAGATATGGTGATTTTGTGTGTGTGTGTGCATGTGTGTGTGCGCACGCATGCATGTGTGGGTGCATGCATGTATGCATTTGAGTGCCAATGAAGGTAATTAGGTTTTCTTACAGGAGCAATGGCAGAAGCATGAACAACCTACCTGTGTCTACATGACTTTTTTCTCCCTCCATTTTCTCCATCAACAATCATTAACTATCTATAAAAACTCACAAGGGCCAGGGCCTCTTGAGCTTCTCTTTCCTCCCTGACAGGATGCTGATGACCTGGTTTTGTGCAGTCAATCTCAGCTACTGAGTGTCCAAAGCTGTGACAACCAGGCCGTGCCTGGAAGACAGCACCGCCTAACATCTCAACCTTCCCTCTATCTCTCTCGTTCTTCCTACCTCCTCCTCCATGATTCTCCCCCAGCCTTGGAGGGGTGATGCAGATATCCCATTTAAGACTGAGCATTTGATGGTCTTTAATGCCCGGTTATGAGTCTCTGCAGTAACCACTGCCCACTGTGAAAGGAAGCTTCTCTGAAGGAAGCAGACAGCAGCCCTGGTCTACAATAATAAACATGAATATGCAGGAGGAAATTTAACAGGCACGAAACTTCCATCTAGCAAAATAATAGCAGTACCTTCTGGTCAGGTTTACAGTATCTGGTGTGAATTCCCTCCTGAGGAATGAACCATCAATCCAATTAGAAAGCAGCAGACTGCCCCATAACAGTCATGGCATGGTTGCACCAACGGCCACAAAACGGTTATTTTGTGTAGACTTCCAAGCAGAGAGGTGGAATAAGGGTTTTTTTTTCCTTAATAGGGAAAAGGGAACATATTTAATGATTTTTTTTCACAATTTCAGAACCTAGATAGTATCACACTATGGAACAGCATGCAGCTATAGTGCAGATATTCAAAGGAAGAACTATGCCAGCACATCCATGCTAATCTATGTACATCAAAGAGGCAGAACAGCACAGAGAGCAGAATGACTAGATCTAAGCCTACGAGGCCTGAGGAGGAGTCCGGGGCTCTCCAGTGTTAGATGCCTCACTGCTCCAGCTCCCCAGCCTGCAAGGTGTAGTCAGCCAGAGGCTGCTGTAGAGTAGAAAGGGGTTATCCGTGAACAGCACGCAGATGGTACCCAATACCGTCTTTCTAAGGCTTCTTATTCTCTGCCTTCTAAAGTGGTGTATAAGTTGAAGGAAGCTAACCTGATAGCTTCCGCATTTTCAGAGATTGTCCCTTCTAATTGGTGATGTCAAGAGCTTAACTTGGAGAAGGAAGGGAACAACAATGTCTTGTTAGGAAGCAGAGACTAATTGTGTGTTTCCTTTTCTCAAATACAGCAAATTAGAAACTTGTGTCTTGGGATTGCAAACTCTCCCTTGGCTGTATCTGACACAGTGGTTGAGCGCTTGTTTGGAGACAGTGTCCCTGTCGCTGACCTGAACACAGTTGGCGCTGTGATTTTTTTGCACAAACCTCTCTTTACTGTTTTGCTTCTGCTCTCATCTGTCCTCCAGAAGATCAGACTCCATGTGGCTGACTTCTCCATCACTATGACAAAACTTCCTATGTTCAGGAGCGCTTCTCCTCAGGGTAGATGGGAACTAACACAGAGACCACAACTGCACAGTGTATAGAGAGTGGGAGACTTTGAAGCTCCCAATCATAAATGGGGGGTCTTCATCAAACTCTCCCCTTAGGGCTCAGGGAGCTATAGGGGAGAGGAATAGGAAGAGTGTAAGAGCCAGAGGTAATGGAAGACTCCAAGGAAACAGTGTCCTCTGGACACAGTAGACAGATTCACACATGACCTCATACAAACTGTAGTGGCACACACACAGGAACTGCACAGGTTCGTGCTAGCCAGGGTCTCAGCACTAAGAGGAGTTGGATATGAAGCCCCATCCCTAACCAAGAAACTACTTTTAGCAACGGGGAAATCAGTTTTCCCAACCACACTCCAGGGCAGGCTCCCAACCAAGGAGTAGCTGGCTAACACAAAATGAGCTCAGTGGTATTTTGTAGACTCCTTTTTCATTTTGCTTTGTTTTGGCATTTTTGAGTCTTATTGTGGAGGAGTTGTGAATTTGTTTTAAAGAGAGAAAGAAAAACATAAAGCTGGGTAAGTAGAGAGATGGGGAAGATCTGGGAGGAATTGGGAGAGGCAAGAACACAATCAAAATATACTGTATGAATAAAATTTCAGCCAAGTAAAAGTGCTCAGTAAATGATTTGAATGAATGATCTCTAGTGAACTGATTTTGGGGGTATTGTATGGCTGTGTGTTTGGATACATGTACAGACGTGTGAATAGGTATACATGTGTACACGTGTGTGAAGACCAGGTTGACATAGGGTTCTTCTTGTAATCAGTCTCTCAAGGAACCTGGAGCTTGCCACCTCAGGTAAAGCCAGAGCGTTCCAGAGACGCTTCTATCTCCCCAACTCCCAGTACTACAGGTAGTGTGTGTGTGTGTGTGTGTGTGTGTGTGTGTGTGTGTGTGTGAATGCTGAGGAGATGATCTCAGTTTCTCACGCCTGTGCAGCAAGCACTTTATTGACACAGCCGGCTCCCCAGGCCTAAATAATTAATGAGACTAAACGCTATGAGTCAGGGTCGAGCAGGACGAACACTGGTGTTTAGACTAAG
>NC_022027.1:52250228-52253167 GCF_000317375.1 Microtus ochrogaster | reverse complement strand
TGCAGCATGAACACTGGCATTTTGAAGGGCAGTTTGTGAGTGCTCCCCTTAGTTCACGTGAAGATTTTGATCGTGATGCCCATTCTGATTTTAAGCCCAACTCTGCAGGCAATGTCACTTTAGTTCTCAAAATACGACCCCTGCAATTAAATTAAAGGAGCTAAGAACTCATATTAGCATTTTACATTGTTCAAGGGATTAAAGTTAATTGCCTTCGATTATTTAAGGCAGCTTAACAATACTTTCACTTCGAGACTTTTCTCCCTCTTGAGTGTCTCAAGGTGGTTTATAAATCTTCAGTTTATAAACCCTTCTTTCCACTCTAAGTAGTAAAACACAGAGACACATTTAATTTTAATGAAATTTTCCAATGGAAAAAGATAGATCTTCTCTCCGAGTTTAATATGTGAGAACGCAATTCCCGGAGCATCTCAAGACGGTTTTAAATGAAACCTTGCAAATAGTGGGATGCCATCCTTTCTCGGGGACAGCAGGGTGTCATTTCCACCCTTCCCCCTCCAACAGCCTCTCTCAGACAATGAAAACTTAAAATAAGATAAATAATAAGCCAACTATGTTTGTGAAGCTTTGTAATTTATGTTCAAAGGCTATGAGTCACGAAGATCTGGTACAAACTCAGAACCAATCTATTAGCCGTGTGACTCATCAGACTGCCTAACATTCATAGTTCTTCTGTTCCTTGTGTGGACAATGAAGCAAATGGCAACATTTCCCACGTAAGACTGAGGTGAGCTCGAAGACTACAGCTGAGCAATGTGTCCTCAGCACAGCGAGCCCTGGAGGTAACACTGCTTCATCATAGAGGTGTCACCTATGGCGACTGAGTTTTTTCGGAGAGCATTTTCTGAGTCAGAGATCTCTGAATAAGTGGATCACCATCTGTCTCATCTAATCAGCAGAAGTAATAGCTGTCTGATAGTCTAATAATAACCTGACAGTCTTTCTAAGAACGGGGCGATTCTCCAGCAGAATGCCTTCAATCTCTCTGTTCTCTGGGCTACAGCCCTCAGATTGGAACTGTGGGTCACCCTGGAACTCACATCGGCCAGCAAAAATGCAGATATGAACTTCTATAAGCACATGAGCGATAGATAGATAGATAGATAGATAGATAGATAGATAGATAGATAGATAGATAGATGCAGGGAGGGAGGGAGGGAGGAAGGGAGGGGAGGGAGAGATAGGAGATAGACAGATAGATAGATAAACATAGATGATAATTGGTAGGTAGATGACAGAAGACAGATATTAGGTAGGTATACAAATAATAGATAATATTAGTATGAGTCTCTTGAGAACTCTGAAACAAAACCATATACAAACATGAAAACCCAAATAATTAAAAATAAAACTTGAAATAAACTAGGGTATCAACCTGCTTGGAATATAAGATCCTTGAAGGCAAGCATTAACCTTGAAGTATTAGCCATGCAATAAATATCCAGTAAATACTTCAAGAATCCATCCATCAATATATTTTAGCACAGCCATGCAAATATTGCGACATTTTTAAAGGTACATGTGAACTGAAATGCGCAAGGCCCAGCCTTACAAAGCATAATGTCAAAAAGGTGCTAAATGCAGAAGTGTTCAAATTACCAGCCACGCCAGATGGCTGAGAGCGTATATGAGCCTCCCCAAATGTCAACCTAGGGAACAGAGTGTCCCAAAGGAACTGAAAGCTAGGGACTAGATGAATCACATCTGCTGTTGTCATGGATACCGTTCATCTTATCTGTGTGAACCTGGAAACTGAAAGCACTCAAGAATAGAGTGGCTAGCTACTTAATTGAGGCCTCATCTGTTACCAAAGACTTAGGCCAATAGAGCATCCTTAATGTTTAATAAGCACTCAGAGTGGATGTGGCCTCGCACAAAATGTGTCAAATGAACATATACAGTTTCTGTTCCCCTGCTCTGTTGTCGACACTAGGTACCAACGAGACATTTTAAAACATCTTTGACAGCATCCCAGCTCCAGATATTCTGACATAGATGCTTGAGGTTGGTATCCAAAAGATTCCCCATGTAAAGTTATTACAAGTAGGATAAGGAACTGTGGCTGAAGGTGCCCATGGAAAGTCTACTGAATGCTCAGAAGCACACAGCGTTCACAGTCCTTCATCTATCCAGTTCAATATTCAGGCCAGGCTCTGCTGTAACTGATTCTATCTTAGCACCTAGGTTCTCCGCTGTCCTATAATTGCTCCAAGGCTTCCAACTTTCTTACTCAGTGAATCTATACAGGTAGGAATATAGGCCAAGGGGATTGCAGACCGCATAGGCAAGAAGCTAGTTAGAGAAAAAGGCACACTGTTAAAAAAGCAACATTTCTAGTAAGTCCCAAATCTAGGACAAGTGCAGAAAAAAGGCACTAATACAAGTAGAGACAGAGTTGAATTTTGTGTATATATGGCAAAGTGTCTAAAAATAAATGAGTTTGTGAGCATATATTGTTTAAGTCTCTGAGACATCTGTCTGTGTAGAATTAACTGGATTTTCAATTCTGCTAAGTGTTTTTCACAACTACATTTTTTTGTTTGTTTCAGGAAAGAGAAATAAATACTCAGGAGTTCCACTCTACTTTACACCAAACTAGTGAAACGCAAGCAATGACTTTAGCATGAGAGACAAAGAAAATGAATGACTAGAAACAGAAACTGACGTGGGAGTCTTCTGTACTGTGTTGATTTCATTGGTTAAATAAAGAAACTGCCTTGGCCCTTTAATAGGACAGAAAATTAGGTAGGCGGAGTAAACAGAACAGAATGCTGGGAGAAAGAAGCCGAGTCAGTCAGTAACCATGATTCTCTCACTCCAGACAGACGCAGGTTAAGATCTTTCCTGGTAAGCCAGCTCACGGTGCTACACAGAATATTAGAAATGGGTTAGATCAATATGTAAGAGCTAGCCAATAA